>NW_021848556.1:854082-884488 GCF_003651465.1 Formica exsecta
AAGGAAAAATAGCCATATTAGGGAACATTTTTCGTTTTTTTTTTTTTTTTTTTTTCATAATTATATAAAGATAGTTTAAAATTTTTTTCATTATTGTTCTAATTACGCGATATCCAAACACAGTTCTATACCGATGTAGAAGAATTTTGGCGGATACTCCATGGACGAGCCAAAAGTTTGTAAAGTTCTCTAGTGTCAGCATACATCCGTTTCTACGGGAAATTGACACTTTGGCCGATTGGTTCGAACTGGAATGAATTTGAAGGTGTCCACGCGCTTCCTGTACACTTTCACCTCTCTCTCGGAACCGTTTCGAAAACAATCACTCACCCGCTGCGCAAATAGCAACGGCGGTTTTGGCCGGTCTCTTCGGGGCTTATTTGCCTATGCAAATCGCCAATCAACGGCGTTTCGCCCCCTTTTCCCGTCGACACTTATTTCAAGGCGAATCTATCTACGGCTCACTTGCAACAAAAAAAAAAAAAAAGAAGAAAAATGCGAACACATCTAAACACTATCATTGACGAAAATGATTCCCGGTATTGAACAAATTCAATTGCGTGTCTCCTTCTCTCTTTTTGTCCCACGTTTGCCGTTTACGCGCGGTACCTTTCTCACGATTCTTCCAACGAGCTTGAAAAAACACACATTCCACGTGTTCGTTTTTTTTTCTTCCGTGCGTCTCTGGGATCCTGTCGCGTTCGCTGCGCGCGACGCCCTTTAACTCAAACGGTAGTGCATTTTTCACGTCAAAGCGCGTTTTTCATACGCACGTGACTAGGAGCGTAAAAACAGACTGGAAACGCCCGCGCGTTTTCAAAGTATTGTCGTCGGAGACCGCGACAAAGGCTGAAATTACAATTTAAGCTCGACGCTGGAACGCGCTGGAAAAGTGTGTCCCGGGAGATAATTCGAGCTTGAGATAATAGCGTTTTCGTTCTATTCCGCTTCCGAATAGTGCCTTCTAGCATGGACAAGCAGATCAAGCCCGGCAGATTTGAACTAATTTTGTCATAAAAAATAGAGTGTGTGCGCGCGCTCTCTCTTTATCTCTATTTTATAAAATAATTAATATTTATGCAGGAGAAGAAACAAAAAAAAAAAACAATAATAACACCGTTATTGAATGCGTATAAAAATGCATGGGATATAAATGGGATTTCGGAAATATACATAAAATATGGAACGAGAAAAGATGATACATATTACACATTATTACCTTTCTCTTTATTAATATATCGATATTTTGAAATGTACCATCGGATGTGTTTAGATGAATGCGATATTTGCGCGAGATTCCCATTTTGAGCGATGGATCCGCGGATTTTGAATATCGCATTAGCGCCAGGCATCTCGCGAATCTAATTCCAAAGCCACGAAATGGCATGGCTTCGTAGTCGCGAACGCCGTCGGCGGAACTCTATTCATTAGCAATGAGAGGAAAGTGGATTAAGCATCGACTCTGTTTCGAACTTATAAAGGACACTATCTCGGTGTATTAAGCGCAACGGAATCCTATTTCGGATATACAGAGCGTCATTGTTTGCCAACGACGCAAGTTATTTCATTGCGAGTTACACGTCATTCTGTCACTCTTGCATTTGTCCGCCAATCGGAAAGAAGCGAAAATTTATTTCGTAAAGTTGCGAAAGAGCATTAGGCGCGTTTCGCGTAAGTAAATTCCTCTCGATCTATATTTTAATTTGTCAAGTTTTTTTTATGAAGTTATCGCTTGTTGACAATGGTAAAAGTAAACGTATGCCCTGAGGGTGTAACAACATTATCTTTGTTATTTCAATTGGCACGTTCACGTATATAGTTTAAAACGATACAAGAGTTTGTCGCTTAGCAATTCTCCACTTTGTCGCGCTGTTAATTAATTCTGCGCTTCGAGCGTTGAATTGAAATGTCTTATCGACTTAATCGAGTTAACCGATTCGAAATTGGACAATGAGAGAAGTAAAAAGATGCGCTCTATCGTCAAATTTAAAAATAATAAATATAAAGTCATTAATATGCGTTTATATTTATTTTTTGACATTGTTTTAATATTTTATTACATGTCTTAATATAATAACTTATATTGCGTAAAACCAAATTAGGATATTGACGCGATGTACGAACTATATTAAATAGCTATTTGCGTGATTTCGACTATTTTTAATTAGTTTCTTATCTTCGTATTGACGGTCGAGAACGCAGATTGGTCTCTGCTTCTGAAACGCGGGATATATGTATAAGAGACGCCAGTAAATATTTGATGAAAATATATGGCATTTGAGTAAGGCGGTTGACGAGAAAGAGAAAACATGAGATGTCGTTCCTGCAATAAGGAAATAATATCGCCAGGAACAATGTTGTCCGGCTAAAATTTAATATAACATCCTCGGTCGCCTGTTCTTCGCGGATATATTTGATTACGAAGAATATTCTTTGTTCACAATATCTCACGCTTGTTCTTCAAGCTTTTACGAGCTCGGAAATGTGATGCATATGGATTCTATACGATAATAATTCTTGCAAAGAGAAACATCATCCTCGTTAAATTTTTTAAATTTATGCTTTATATTACTATTATTATTTTATATGTGGGGTGTGGATATATTTACTCTGTGAAATATTGCATTTATAAATTAACCTGTGTGTGTATATATAAAAATATATAATTATTTAAATCTATTTTTTATTAAAAAATAGATTTGCAAGTTACGCAATTGCAAATGCTGTTACATTCTTGTACTTACCTTATTCCATCATGGCGAGATTCGCGAAAAAGCTCTACAATAATCCACGCGGAGTCTCAGATCTCACGGATTTAACATGGCTGTTAGCACTTTTCATCCTTAGGAGAGACACGACGATATGGTCTCGTCGGTGATACACTCGGAAGGTGCGATGTTTGTCTTCGTTTCATCGTCGTTGCGTAATCATTGCTCGTGAGGACGAGATCTCGCTCGCTCTTCCATGCAGAGAGCGGGTTTCTTCTCCTCTCTTTTCTCTCTTTCTCTCTCTACCGCGATATGTGCGGAAACGGATGGAAAATGGAAAGAAGACAAACAGCGGTTGCCTAGGGCGGATGATTAATTTCCCCGAGCGCGCATTCTTCGCGCGCCTATAGCGTTTCCACCGGGAGAACCAGGAGCTGCATATTTTATATATGCGTTAACTCGTCGCGTGGCGAACTTAATTTTCAAGCGAATTTCATTATGCCTTTCGTTTATTAGGCTCCTTTTAATGCGGCAGTCGCGGCGCCGGGAAGATTCTTCCTAACGTTAATTTCGGCTATAATTGCGGAGAAAAGCGCGAATGACTCTCTCAAAGCTCTCAAGGGCGGTTTACTAGAATCGTGATTCCGCCTACGCTTATATGCCGAGCATCAAAATTTACGCGGTAAATATAAAATTTTGCGCGAGAAGGATATATTTCGATATATTCAAAGAGAATTTCATATACATATATGCATGAATATACATATATTTAAATATATAACATCGTTTAATTATTTAATTTCTATTTTTGTATATGAAAATGATGCTGGAGAAAAGTCAAACCTAGAACGGAGTGAAAAGAAAAATTTTGAAAACTTTACGATTCAGATCTGTAAACATAAGTTTGTTCCATCTCGAGTGTTCATTTGCGGAGTTAAATTTAAAACTCCCTTTCCCTTCCCCAGAGTTTTGGAAATTTTATTGGCGATGTTAACAGCTATAACGCTCTCGCTCTCATGCCGTGAATGAGATAGGCGTTAGATAGTAAACGAAACAGCTTCGCTTCGTATTTATTATCATCGTTACTTTTTACTGGTGCAAGTAAACTAGGTTCCACGGAAAGTACACTAAACTGCAAATATGTCTTGAGCCACAAGAGGCGAGCGAACTCGTACGTGTCCTAGATCCATATATACATATGCATATTTACTTTATCTTTATAAATATTTTTTATTACTCTTAAATAACTTTTTTATTACTTTTAAATATATTTGATAATATTACATAATATCTTATAAAGAATATATTTTATATGTTTGTGAGAGCCAAACTATTTTATATAATTTACGCATAAAATATTATATTTCTTATTCTTAGTTTATCCGCGCATTTTTCTCTTTATGTGCAATTGGAGAAATTTTTCAAGTGCGATCGCTGACGCGATGTGTATAAGTGATTGTCTTCATTCGCAGATTGAATAATTTTAATATACGTAAAGCAAAGCGATAATTAAAAATACAAGAATAAATCGAGTGTTATCCGGAGAAGCGCTAACGATCAGGTCGGATTCCACTTGTTCCGTCGATACGATCGACAACTTGTCCCAGAACTCCATTCTGTCGCACAGGAAATCAGTTTGTATCACAATATCCGGCGACTTGCCAATCCCGAATCTCATAAACTGATGATAATCGCGGTAATCGGGCCACGCAGGAATCATCCACGCTGTCGGTACCCTATAAATATGTAATAAACTTTACGATCGGCAAGACCATCCGGCTATCATAAGCGAGGATCGGAATTTCCTAGCGACTCGATGCTCCTATCGGCTTTGAAACGGATCACATACGGACGGTTACGCGCTGCGACGTCATTGCAAACGGAAACAAGACATAATACTCTCCAGAAATTATAATTATCGGTAAATTACAATCTCGGGATAATTGTTTGATTCTCTGAGTTTATTCGCGCTACATAGAATTTCGTAATGTTACGTAAACTTATATGTGAGTATTAATGAATCTCATGTGATACTTTTAATGATATTTACCCTTCTCTCATGAAATTTGCCCACATCTCTGTCATGATATTGATAACCATAAAATCAGTCTCCGTATTGTTTGACATAATATTCTGATGTATATTATTCAATAGAGGGAATAAGTAGTTTAAGTCATCGTTGTGAAAAACACCTAGAAATAGATTATCCATTTAAATCCACATATGCATTTTAGAATTGTTTAATTTTTAACTGGAAAAAAAATCTACATATAATTAAAGATGATAAAGAATCATTTTTTTTATATTTCTTGTGGATATAATCGTGTGTTTATTTTTTTAATTTCCTAAAGATTATTTATAAGAACGAAAAAAATATGTAAAAAAAATCGCTGTGTTGTCATTTAATTATATATTCGTTTTGCGTAAACATAAGAAATTAGTTAAGATTTAATCCCCCAATCCTGATTCTCTGTTACGGGAAAATCGTTACATTTGATAACGTACGTACCATAACGAGTCGTGGTGCCTGAAGCCAAAGAAAACGAGAATGTGCCTTCGTACGCGAAAAAAGAGAAATAAATGTTGGAATTTCCTATTTCTGATTGATATTGCACAGTTTTTAACATCGGCCATATCATGCTGCCGTCACCTATTACCTACAGAAATATCTCGTCGTCATAGATGTCAAGAGCACAATTTGATTCGCCCTGTGAGACTCACCTCCGTGATGTTGCTTTTAAGATCCAACGACACATTTCCATTGAAATAAAAATCCTGTATTGCCGTGGCGAAAATGCTAGTGTTGGAAATCCAATCGCGATTTTCTAAAAGATAGAGTATGTATTCTTCGAAATTCTCGATCATTTCTTTCTCCATGTTTGGATCTATGAAGAAATCTGAATCGAATGCACGAACATGAGTATCCTTTGCTTTTTATCTCACATTGAACTTTACACAATCATCATTATTAATTTATTAAAGATAATTTCATTATTATGAAAAGAGCTCGAGTGTCATACAGCTAGCACTTTAAACATAAGACGGGAGTTTCAACTTTATAGAGATATAAAGTTAATTAATGTAATAATATAGCTATGAATCTCATATAGCTGCGCGCATTTCTTTCGCTCGGGTGCAAATTATCCGACGCCGTTAATTAATTTAATTTGCGCGACAACTTTAATTAATTAAATATTATTATTACGACAAAAGTAATAACGGAAATTACCGAGTGTCTTCACCAACCCTTCGTCTTTCACGACTTCCATTATCGCCGGTATATCGCGGAACAAACCGTTCTTTATTATTTTCCATGGATTCATCGTCAGGATAGCGTCCTCCGAATCATCTTCCAATGTAGGAGCAAAGTTACATATTGGATTTCCCCTCCAAACATACTAATACAAAATATAATGCAAATCATCAGTCAATAAAGAAAATCATCATAAAATATAAAAATATTTTTATAATATTATGGACAACACTTACAAAGTGTTTTAACATTTTCGTAAGTTGCCTCGCATCGATCGTTCTCATGCATTTTACCATTTCCTCGTCGTCTTTTATGGATCCTTCATTATAATCTTTATGCGAAACATTGGCATTAGCGTCACTTCCCCTTCCTCCATTTTCCTCCTCGGAATTATCGGTGACTGTCTCGTTTGATACGATTATATCGTCGTCTTTTTTCGGCTGGCAGCCAACCAGCCTTGCCAATTTCAAACAAGTTCGTCGATACAATTTTTTGGGATGATAAGTCCACGGAGCTAAAGCGGAACCGCCAAATAAAATGTACTTATGAAAGAGTCCTTCTGTCTTGTTCGAGAAAGCGAGCAGATGAGTCGCTCCAGCACCGGCACTCGCTCCCATAAGGGTTACTGATTCGGGATTTCCGTTGAAGCTGTGAATATTCTCGTGTATCCACTCGAGGGCTATCTTCATATCCTTGAGACCGTAATTACCTGGCGCGACTTGGTTCGTTGTACTAAAAAAACCTACGTAATTGAACTTTGCATTATTCCTATGTATTATGATATAAAATCTAGTCCCTTTGATTATCATTTTAAATAAAAAGAAAGAAATGCTCAAAGGGAGTAATTATATATCCAGTTATAATAATTTTTTGTTCACCAAAAATATTAAGCCGGTAATTTAACGTGACGAGAATTATATTCTGATCCATCAAATAATCCGGCGCGTACAGTTTACTATCACTGCTGCCAAAATTATATGCACCGCCATGCAAGTAGACTAAAACTGGCAATTTCATGGATTGAATGCCTGGAATCTATAAAAATTTCTGATGAAATTTATGTGGCACGATGAAAACTTATATATAAACAAAAGTACGAAATATTTGATAGACATCAAGAACCAAGCATTTATCGTGAAATCATTGAATTTCCCCAAAATAATGTAACTTTGATCAAAAGTTTAAGTTTAATCAAAACAAAAGTTGCTCTCGCGATCTGATGGAGCTCGTGTTTGTTCGTAAAAATTGCAATATTGCAATTTTTCACTCGTTTTGAAACTTTCAAGGGAATCATAGAAATTGCGCGCGATATAAATTATTTACTAGATCGGGCGAGAGTATATCCGCTGTCAGAATTTTTACTATTATTAATGTTATAATAATAGTATTTTTAATTATTATTACAGTTTTTTTCGATTATTACAATTAAAATATTTCCAAAAGCATTCATGTCGAATACTCTGTAAAATACCCTGTATGACGCGTTACTTACATAGGGAATGAAGATATTTAAATAAAGGCAGTCCTCACTGCCAAGAATTTTGGAATCCTCTATTTGAAGACACATGTTTCCATCAGCTGTAGCATTGCGAATTGATTTCCATTTATCATTCCATCGTTGTGGGCTCTAAAAAGAGGATCATTTAATTTATTTTAATTAATATTTTTTTAAATAATATTTTATTTAAATACAATATTATTTAAATGGTTATATTTTGAAATTTTTTGTGCATTTAAAATGTGCTCCCATCACTAGATTTATCGAATAATATGTTTATATACATACAAAAATATGTCTTATATATTTTATTATTCGATAGCTTTTTTTGCGATAGAGGAAAGAGAATGCTGCACAGATAGATCGCAAATTACGTACCTTGAATCTCAAATCGCCCACCGGTGGTAATGCATACGGTATCCCGAGAAAATTCGCGATTTTTCGGTTCTGCAGACTTCTACTCCATTTGCCTCGGATCATGCCCCATTTCGTATAGACCAAGGGCCCATCGAGCAAACCGTCGGTGAGGACAAGATAGAGCACGAAGACGCACATGTACCTCCAAATCATTTCGTCCAGTGCGAAAACACGCTATCGATGCAATACACTTGTTCTACATTCGTCGCGAATGAATACTATGAGTTGGACAGGTCACATGCGATAACACACACAGACTGATTAAAAATTCTCATGCATAATAATATTGTAAATAAACGTTATCACACTGATGACTGTATGATGTAAATACTTTTATATTTATAAATGAGCCTATGGCGAGCGATATCGATGTGAGTGAGTTTAAAATATCTCTTAAAATGTGCAAAATTTATCGTATAAAAGTTACATTGTTTAAGGTAGTATCTCGGGAACAAACTCAACCAAAAGTTTCGTCCCATGTACATATCGAAGAGATCGATGATTTAATCGGGTCATCGTAGAAAAATCTATAAAACATTTAATATTGACGTAGTACTCTCTAATGGATAATACAAGGAATATTATTTACCATCGCAAAACTTCTTTTATTAACTAATTTTGTCACGCCGGTGGGAGTAAACTTTTTTCTAGAACTGTTCGCGCTGTTCCTTTCCTTTTCCACGCGATCGTTCACTTGTCCAATATGTCTCATAATACCATGTCATGCTTCTCAAGCCTGTATCTTCAAAATTGAATGGTAAATCATGCTCCAATTTTGTCAAAATATTCGTGTAATTTCTCTCTAGCATTCTCTCATTTTTTATTCCATTTTTAAATGTAGTTTTGACGCTAGAATTAAAAACGTGTCGTTGGTGCATGTTAGTTAGTATATAGATTACGTGCAAATCATGCCAATTACAAGTATAAATATTTTGGCTTAGGAACATATGATTAGATAACATATCTAATAATATGTACGCCAAGTTTTAATAAATTCTTAAACCCTTTCGCTGAGGTACTATCTTAAAGAAGTTATGTAGTACGATGTTTTTTTTTTTTTTTATGAGTAGATTGCTACAGAAAATATATGAAGATCATCTAACCGTCCATCTATCGAAAATATGAAAATCGTTACTAGATTGTTTATAGAATGGATAAAATCGATTTATAATAAAATCTTTATATCAGAATAGCACACACACATTGCACTTATGTCATAACATATTAAAATAAATTATAGCGAATAATAATAAAGATAGCTAATTTTTATTGATTCGCCCTGTACAACCAATAGCCGCTGGTATATTTACGTGTAATATTTAAAACTCGAACCAATTAGCATATCTATCATCTATTGCTTGTATCTTATCGCGCATTATATGCATTGCTAACATAGTAGTTATTTTAACATAAAATGCTATATATTACAATATTTTGCTTTAGAAAACGAATGAAAATGTGGAAATTCGTAAATAATTAAGAGTTCTGGTTTTAGTTCTATAATTTTTGATAATTTAAACCAATATTTTTAGCCGTTAAGAAAATGTCTCGGGGCAAACTAAAATGGAAAATTTTTTAAACAATTTATATTGCCTAAAAAAACCTGCTTATATACTTTCAAAAAAGTGCTAACACGCAGAATAAAAAGCATGGAACAATTTTTTAAACAATTTACATTGTGTCCGAAAAAGCATATATACGCGATTTATAGATTGTGTTGAATTGCGCAATAAATTTGCATAATGATTTGCTGCTTTATAATTTAGCGATTTGTCACATTAGAAACAGATTTAACCGCGTAGTTAAGGGTGCTTTCCAGCTACGGAATACAGTGATATACTGTGTGACACAGTGTTATACAGTGTCGACTTGTAGCTGGAATGCTGTTTCCGATCTATATGCTCAATATGTGTATATATCAACGATTTGAGCAGCCGTAAAGAAGATCAACAATTTGTAATAATAATTTAAACTCGCAGAAGATATTTTCGCTGTAAAAGTTTGTATTTTTCAACAAAAATTTTTTATGAATTATTAACTTATTTATCAAATATGTAGAGAAGAGATTAAAAACTGATCAAATTATGTAAATTAAATATAATATAGTTACAATTTTATCTTATTAACAGAATTTATAAGTTTTATTAATCAATTGAGTGACGACACAGTCGAACACATCATTTTAGCTGTGTACAATTGTGACGACTTGTGTCGTAGTTGAAGAGCGTACCTGTGTACGTTGCTAGAGAGCACTTTAAACCGTCGCATCAGCTATTCAACTGACTCGAGCTGCTAATTTGTTGACTTAATTCACCGTTATCAAGCTTGTATCAGTATGCTCAAGATTGCGAAATCGTCAGTACTCAAAGAAGCTAACTGATAAGCATTTAAACTATTTAAGTCGTCAAAGGATTATAGGACTTACGCGAAATTATCAAATGCGAAAAGCCAACAATTGCCGACTTGGCTTTCGCCCTCGCAAAAAGATTAGGCATCTTCGTCTTCTTCGATCGAAATACACAATATAAAAAGCAACTGAAAAGTATACGTAACACATAATCCAGCTATTCTTTCGCGAGTTTGTTCCTTGGAAAGCTAGAATGTATCTGTCTTTCTCTCGTAGGAAGTGATTGAATATATCGCTCACGCACCGCTGTCTTTATATCATTTATTCACTAGGAGGATCTCTATCAACCGTGACGTATTATTAAGCGCGGGGGTAATGCGGCTTTCGGCGGAGCTTAGCTACATACTGCGCATTATTATAGATGAGCAACTTAACCCAGGTTACTCGTAACCATTCCATTATTCAACGCGTTGCATTTTAGCTCTCTCCGCAACGGCGCTACTTCGTAACGTCAACAATCGCGCAGGCTTACTTGACGGGAACTCGAAATAATAACTATGTATATATTTTGTAATAAATATATACACATATTTTGTATATATTGTGTACATATTTCGTATATTAACTATGCACATATTTTTGTACTAATTGTCACAAAATGAAATAGTAATCTTTAAAAAATCTTAACTTATATAATTGTTGTGCCTCTAGCCGCTAATAAATCGTATATATAAAACATCGTAAAATCTTAAATCTTTAAATCTTATCTTGATCAGTTTTTGCCGGACACTATTCTACTCGAGAGTCAAGAAATGGTTGGGAATGAAGAAAATTAATTTTTAAAAAGATAGAAAAATTAAATTTGTTTTGCAAATTTTTGTTTCTTATAGATTTTTAAGAAACTATAAGTTGGATCATTTTCTTCAATTTTGAAAAATTAACAAGCATATATATTTTTTTATGCTTCTGTTGTTAAAAATTGCGTCGCCGGTTTTTTTTTCTCGAAATCCCGCAGCACTGCGCGTAGTACTTTGAGAAGCGATCGTTCTTTATTTAACTCAAGTCGAGCGACCGTCTAAATCTCACTGCATCCCGTGGGTTTTCTTCTCGTTCTGGTGTTCGCGTCGACCGTCGCCGTCGCCGCCGCCGCCGCCGCCGCGGCGGAGGATCCGCTTCCGCTAGTGCGCGCGGTGGAAGTCCTAACAATTTCCTGACAAGGGGTTTCCCCTGGGAGGTTCCGGTCCGTTTCCGCGCGGAATCTCTACGGCCACCTTGGCTCGTTACGCGTCGTTTGCCGAACCGTTTATCTCCTCGTCATTAGTTATGCCGCGTTACTTGGTCGCAACCCTTCTCTTTCTTCTCAAGTTTTGTTTCTTCTTCCTCTGTCTGACCTCGCATCTAATACGGAACGCGATAGTAATCATACACCGGAATGTCGATTACATGAAGCGCGGATTATAGGAAACAGTATTTGAATAACCGATTTTCTCAGACAATCAAATGATTACATTTCAGTGATCATTTGCAACATTCACTAGGAACATTTATTGTGGACATACATTTTTATATCTACGCACAAGAACGGCGCACAGAATAGAACGCATATTGACTTTGAGGGAACCAAAATTGGTTATCGGAAAAACGATAAAAAAAGTGGAGATTATAATTTGAAATTTATTTTCGAGCAATTAAAGTTTCGCTTTTCGCATTAATGGCGGCTTTCTAGTAACGCGAAGGGCCGAATCAAATAGAATGTCAATATGATTTAATATCAGCGATCTCCGCGCCTACGCACGCACGTGGAAACGCGTCGTGTTTGATTAAAGGCGAACGCTGCGTCGGGATTATACATTCGTCTATTTGTCGCGTCATGGACTAATTGCAGTACGCGATGCAGCCATGCATCATGTCGGAGCAAGAACCGTCCGGAAATAGCGCGGTTTGTAGGAGCTGTAGTTGTGTGTTATACTTGATGATGTCGCCAAGGTTCGTCGGTTTTTCCAGGTTGGCACCGTAATTGTACACGTCCCGTATTGAATTTATGCTTGTTATTAATATCATCGGATGTACAGATGTCGATATAATTTCCTCTTTGTACATATGTATAGAATTACAATATAATTCTTTGTTATAAAAATCATAATCCCGTTTAATGCGATTCAAAAGCTAAATATTTTCATTTTATTGTCATTTCCATTATTTACTTCCGCTCAAACGGCCCTATGTGAAGTTTTTGTCAGTACCGTGATTATTAAATAAAAGAAGATATGAATAGCTTTGATCATAAATGCATAACAATAATGAGATATGAACCGAGTATTTTTTTCGCGCATCGCTCGTGTTTCGAGAGAGAGGCGAACAATGGAAAAAGCATGGTTTTTATCTATAGACCGCGGGCGATAAATCTCGGGGGAATCTCGTGATGACACATTTGCGTAACGAGAAACGTGATTTCCAAGCACGAGTTGGCCACAAATTTCTTTTTTTTTTCTCGCGGAACAATGTCGTCGATTGTGTCGAGCATTCGAGTCGCACTGCGATCGACATTCGTTCGTTTTACGCGACATATCGCGTACAATTACACCGATAATGTCATATTTAATGTAAACGTCATTGTATTTGCATACGTAAACACACACTCGCGCGAGGAGATAACGCCAGCGATACAAAATTACATCGTGATGTTATCGCAGGGATAAGCACAGAATGTACGATAAATGTCGCGAAACAATTAATGAATTAACCGACGTGAATGGTTCGCCGTGAAATTATTAATTGCGATGTTATTTATAGCGGCACGCATGCTAGATTTTCGCTATGGCCGTTGTAATGCACCGTCTGTGTTTGCACGACGACAGTGCATTATTATGCACTCCGACTGGATATGTATATATCTTGTTATTTCTTTTACTGTCGCGGTTTTATATACCGTTATATATTCTTGTTTAATGCCGTCGTTGAAAAGTGCACGTTTCTGTAAAAGAATTACGAACAAAGGGAAAATGAGAGCGCTCGGTCAAATGAGAGCCGTACGTCTTGTTTTTCTTCCTTTTATTCCGCTCTAAAAGGAAATTCGGTTCAGAGCTGGCGTACAAATGTCCAGAGATAAATACGAGACTATGATAAATACAGTAATTTTTATCTCGACATTTTGGCGACTCCGCGAGTTAAAAGGGTCAAGAATGTTTCGTAATTTAAAGTTTCCTGTGTGTGATTTTAACTTTATGTCTGTATTGATGTGACTTTAAGTTTTTATTATTTGTCAAATATACAATATATCGTATACGTATATATAATTTTTTTCTCCGTTTAAATAGCAAAAATTATTCTTTTATATTAAAATTTTTTTGATTTTGATTTCTTTAACTTATAATTTGAATTTGTTATTATTCTATCAATAGCAGTAAGCTTGCCATGAAATATACATTAAAGAGATCTTTTTATATTTCTTAATATAATAATCCTCTTTGCGTATGCGCGCTGCGAAAGAAAAATTGATGCTTTCGAAAAGGTAGCGGTCGTGTAAGATGTTTCAAGGACCAAGAGTATTTTATTCTCACGGGGTTACTTTTGTCAAACGCCATAACCGCTTCCCATGGTTGCTCTCCCTCATGCCTGTCGGACGCATTAGAGCGTTCGAGGGCAAAATATCAGAGGCGCAAGAGTGAATAATACATGGGAACTTTGTCGAAAAAGGATAAGTTCCACAGCTTCTATTTGCGACACAGTAAAGTATAAAGAGAGAGCGAGAGAGAAGAGAGTTCGAAACTATTCCAAATATATCCGAAGTACGATACTCTAGGGAATTTAACATTTTTTTGATAACGGTTAAAAATCGGTTTCTCCACACAAGATGTGAAGAAAAATATATCGCGATGCAAATTTTATTATTCTCGAAATAATATATATATTCTGTATTGTGTTACGATATATGAGATTTGAAAGAGATGTTTGAAGCATAAAAGATCGCTGCTGTTATCGTTGATGTAATGTCGGTGTTGCTGTCGACCAAGGTGGTGTCGAAGAAATGGTAACCGCGATTATCCTTTAGGAACGTGAAAAAGTGTCGTTGAATGAGAAAAGCAAGGTTCTTACGGCGTCGTCTTTCCCGTCACGCTCTCGAAATTCCCTCTAATTCGGCGAGTCTACTCGAGAAAGCTGAGAGACGGCACTTCGTCGCTCGTAAGTGAAATATGCACGTTAGACGTAGCCACCAGCTTTCGGCTTGTATGTCGCAAGCCGAATGCATAGACATTGCGTACGCGAGAAAGCACTGCGGCCCGGTGATGCATTGCCTCGGGAGATTAATGCATAGCGCCGCACAGTTTGTTAGGGTGAATAACGACCGGCTGCAATAATGATATCGCCATTAACCTGTCCGCGAAAGTCTCGTGATTCCTCGAGCAGAGCGCGTGCATTGCGAAAGCGAACCGATCGTTCGAAGAAGATAACTAATAGAGATGACTAATTCGAGGTATCGATATCACCGAGGCGTGTTCTTCTGGAATGTCGTCTCCCGGGAATCTCGGGAGAGCTGGTTATTTTTACTTGTTTTGATGTTTGGGCCAATGGAAATCTTGTCGACTCTCGAGGAGCTCTCTCGAAAGTGTTTCGCGAGGAAAAATAATCCGGAAGGAAAAACGGAGCACAATCTTGATATTATAATATACTACCTGACGTAATGCTCTTCTGAAGAATTTCTCTTGTTGCATGTAGCGCGCGAACTCGTGGATGAGAATTAATTTCAAAGGTCAAAAGTGCACGTCAGTCTATTCGTGCAATGAGCGTCGAGTATAGAAACAGCATGATTTATTTAACTCGCCGCGTTCCGGTCTAATGTCGCGTTATCGTTTTAGATAAACGATCTTTTCCTGCACTTATATCTATACTTATAGGAAGCAAATTCCTTCTATATATAGCAACAGATCTTTTGTATGAGAAGCAAGTTGTAAAATATAAGTTTATTTATTACGATAATAACGGTATTTATTACAAACTTAGTATTTATTACAAAAATAAGAATAATTTATTTATTACTAATTGTTTTTCTTGCTTCGTTGCATAAATTTATCAGGGGTCGAGGGTCGCGTGAATCTATCGCGGAGTAAAAATGATAAGACTTCGCGAAAGGAGTTATTATAAGCTCGGCGCGAATCTGTTCGCCACTTTTAACGCTTGTTAAAGAGTTATTATCATTTTTCGGTACTTGCGATCTTTGTTTAATATTTCAATGCGCCCAAGAACGCTCGCAACACATCTCTACCTTGTAACGCACCGTTCATAATAACGCTGTTGATTGCAACCCGCCGGCACGAAAATTATAATACAGCTGACGTAAAATGTGTGTGTGTGTGTGTGTGTGTGTATGTGTGAAAGAGAGAGAGAGAGAGAGTCGATGCGATTACAGAGGCACCTTAATGACACTTAATGTACTCTCGCAGTGATCTCTTGCGCGCGGACGCGATGAAGAAGTGAGAGAGAGAGAGAGAGAGAGAGAGAGAGAGAGAGCGAGAGAGGGAGAGAGAAAGAGCGCGTGCCACACGGGGGTTGCTTCATTTGCTCCGCGATTTCTCGCGGCCATCGCTCGACCACCGGGGTGCAGTAACGCGCTAATGAAGTATTTACCATTCTATTACTAACGTACCGCGGGAACCCGCTTCTCGCAGCCTTTATCGCCATCTCCCCTCGTTCTCGTCCGCCTTTGAAGGCGAATCGCCCCTCACGGGCGAGAAGCGATATGGACTTTCGAATCATCGTATTACGGATTATACAAATTATTAGCAAGCACGTTGAGTTGATCTGAATTTAAACCAAGTTTCTTGGGTATTATACGCTTGGCTTGGAATTTTAAATATAATAGTGAGCACATTTCGAAAGCAGACATTGAAGGTAATTACTTATATATTTTTATTGAAATGAGATATTATTTGCAGACTTATTTTCCGCGACAGGGGAATTATAGAGATATAAATATATAGGAAATATATTTATTTGAAATGTTTAATTATTAAAATTAAAATTATTATTTAAAATAATAGTTTTAAAGAAAATATAAGAGAAAGAGGGAAATTATTATTTACGGTAGAATTGTTTTTATTATACATTTCTTGTTTTTCGCGTATGTAAATATATTATTATTTCTCCATTATCGACACAAGATACAGAAATTATCTTTACAATTTCTTTCCAGCATTCCAAATCGCTTGCTGAATACGTAAAAGACATACCGCAGGGGAGCTAATGAAATTTCGCTTTAGTTGCTTCGAAGTTACTCCGCGCCGGACTGTCTGCTTAAAACTGCTCGGAATTCCTTAACTACCGGCCAGAATTTCAAAGTTATACAGACGATTCCGTGTCTTCTCTTCGAGCAGCAAACGCGCGGCGATATTACATCACTCACAGCGCGGCGAATAAATATTTGATATCGAATGCAGTTGCGTGTATTCTCGCGCGATGGAAATAAATATTTTTCCTAAAATATACATATACATACTCGTATGAATCTCTCGGTATGCACGCGCGTCTCTATCACGTGATCCACGTACGGGAGTGCTTTTCTTGTTGCACGCAAAGGCCGACTCTCGATTCATCTCTCAGACATCGACGTGTATCGGTAAAGGCGAAAAAAAAGAATCGCATTTCCGCCACGACGCACTTTTCATCAGTTTTTATCGGGTATTGACGAACGGTCGACGGATAAAGCCTAATATCGGCGCAGGCGCAGGTTGGGCAAGTTTAATCTACACAATCCGCCGGGCATGCATTATCCGAGCGTCCGCGAAATTCAGCAGCGGCGAGAACTCCGCTTTGCGGCGATACGGCCCATTCGAACGCCGATCTCGCATATTATTAGGCGAAGTATCGACAGTTACGTCGATACGCCACGTAAGATCCGTTGGAAACCTCGCGCACGATTGGTCACTCTTCGAAGCAAGTTATGACGTCGCGATCGCAAGTTGGCAATTGTACACGCGCGAATCATGTTAAAAGAGACAAAAAAACTGAGAAAAAATTGCGATAGACCGAGAGATTTTTTTTATTTTCTGTTTGATTAACTTAAAGAGATACTTAAATTTAAAATTTAAAAAAGTTGGATGTATGTGTTCCTCTTACTCTATCTTTATTTTTATATTATTTATATCTCATCGTTTACATAGCTTATCGCTTCACATTTATCGTTAACAATTTTTATATATCGTTGCAAACAGAGATGAATAAAATATAATATTTGAAATACAAAATAAAAATAAAAATATTATTTTTATTTTTATTATTCTCCGTTGGATTATAAATTGCTAATATAGGATAATAATTTACATTTGCAGAGAAATATCAGAATTTATAACACATCAATCGCCAATCTATATTATTTTTTAAGAGTGAATAATAACGAGTGCTCCATTTTATCACTAAAAACAGAATTGAACAAAATTACGCTATTTGTTGGAGTTTATAGAAATAAAATCATCTTATCTCTTTCGTATGAATACGCGTATATATTTTGAGTTATAACTCTTATGCAGCGAGCCGTCGATATATCGACGCATACATGCATGTCTCGCGGCGCGTCAATCGCGAAGCTCAATTTTTTTGCACGCTGCGAGATCCGGCGTTTAGCAACGGTCCATCAGAAATGGACGGATTCGAACCGGCGAGGCTTTATTCCATCTTTGTCGGCTGACGCGCGCGCGACGGATGCATCCGCGTCAATTCGACGATATCGCGCGTAAAAGCGCGCTAGTATCCGGTGGCGCGAAAGCAAAACATGCACGAGCACGCCTTGGGCTATAACGCGCTTTTCAATGCTGCGCTTTTGTAAACTATAAATAAATTCGCGGTGGCAATTTTTTCTTCATATTTTTTTGAAAATTCAAATATCGCAGAAACAGCGACACGTGGAGCGAAATGAAAGAGTTGTATAATTCTGCTTAGAAACGCGATGAGAAAATGAGCAATTAATTGGATCTCCTATTTTTTTTATTCTGCTCTCTATAATATATATACATATATATATTATTAGATTATATGTATATTATGTCCAATAAAAATCTTGCAAAAGTGCGTATAAACGCGCGTGTAATTCTGCCGTATGATTGATGGTATGATTTCGAAACCGCGTCTCAGGTGGCAGTCGATATATCCGCTGTTCTCTATTTACTTGTTGTGCATGTTATGTGGCATTATTATCTCGATCCCGAAAAAGACTGTTATAAATCGAATACGTTGGACATGGCAGCACGATAGCTATATCGGGGATAGAAAAAAAATAGCGATCGTTTAGACATAACGAGCTACGCGTGCAATCGTGACTCGAGCCACGAACGAAAGCTATCGTTAATGCTGAAACTCCCGAAATCTCGATAACGCGACGCAAGATAAAAAATCGTGGGATCTCGTCGATAGTATTTTCTATCACATATATCGTTCGAACAATGTTCGTCGTTAAGTTCAGAGGAGAAATAAATGGGTATTTTATACGCAAATAAATACAGCGAGAAAGAGAGAGAGAGAGAGAGAGAGAGACACAGAGAGAGAGAGAGAGAGAGACATATATCGATAAAATTTATCATTACAGTTATTCATTTAATGTGGTTTTTTATGGAGATGCCTCGCAAAATATATTTTTTCATTTTTTCTTACATATAAAATCATATCCATATATGTGAATAAAATAGTATTTGTAATGGAAAATGAGAGTATACACACGTAAACAATTTCTTTTACCACATTATAAATGATTAATGTTAATGATTATTAATTTGATTGTGCGTTAATTAAAATCCTGTTTGAAATATCTAAAATTGAGTTTACGAATAAAAAATAAATATATATTTTTCTCATCGAAAACTCAAACAATCAATTGCTTTATTTCTTTCTTTCTCAAATATGATATAAATAATAAAATATTTTAATACACTATAATATTTTTTTATATATTATAGATTTATATATATTGCATTTTTTTGTAATTTTAATAGTTATATTTTAAATAAATATCTACTATATATCTATTATTTTCATGAGAAACATAAACTAATATACATATAATATGTTATTTAAACGTAACGCTATTTTTTTTAAATAATTTGCGTATAAAATCTGACTATCATTGATTCCACGTGTCGCAATTTCGTTGCGTGATACTTGATGTTGAGTAACGTTCGCGTCTTTTCATCGATTAACATGTTAGCTTGAACTTTGGATTTTCCGTTACGGTAATGCAATTTTCTTCTTCTTGTGCAGTACCCGTGTCTGGGCGTTCGCGACTCTTCTACATATATTTACGGTGTGCGCTTTTTTATAGTCTTCCGCAAACATATGGAACCTACAATTTATCGCCGGTTCCGAACAGCCTAAAATTTGAGAGGTTCTACTAGGCAAGATACTCGCGATGATTTGCCATTGCCTTCCGAGAGGTAGCGATCGAATATATTCGATGTTTCTGGCTGGATGCAGTTTTAATTTACGCAAATGACGCGGATGCGCTTTCGAGTAAGTCACAGACGCATACATAATTAGAACAATTCGCAAAATGGACGTTCACTGAATTTTACATTCCTACGCCCGTGTAAATAGCGATGTGAGTCACGCGTCGCCTTTGTGTAACGCCATTGTTGCACGGCGGTGCGATCAAATATGCACGCCTGCATGCATGCAATCGCGTATATACAAGCGCTTACCGTGTTATCTTCTGCGGGGGTCACGTTCGCCATCTCTCTCTCTCTCTCTCTCTCTCTCTCTCTCCCGTTTCTCATCTCGATCCCACTCCTTCTCTCGCGCCCCAAACTCCCAGGGTGATTCACTTCGCGCGAATAACTCCGAGTACCAGTCCCTTTTTGTTTGCTTTTTCGAAAACGGAACTCGTCAACGTTTTCTATGTGCGCGTTCTTTACAAAGATTCTTCACCGAGTAAAAAAAAGTCGCTTCCGTTACTGCTTCCATCTGCGAAACAGTATACTCGAACGAATATGACTCTTGCGCGGTCAAAACTAAAACAAGAAAGAATAATTGTATATATTGCAAGGCAACAAAAAGTGTCTTACGAAATTGCGCCTGATTGCACAGTCAAATCAAATTCTTATCAATGAAAAAAAGGAAAAATTGTAATTTTATATTAATCGAAGAACTGTGTCGCAAGTTGAGACAGAGTAAAGAATAAATCAGAAGCTTTTTTTTATACACAATAATATCTGTCTAATAACACTTCTTTAATTGCGCAAGTTTTAATAAATTATGTAAATTCTATTGCTTTTACTATACTTTTATATACGTCACGTTCTTACACACTCAACAAGTTATTATTATTTAATTTTTTTTATATATATTTTCCCATTAGTTTCGAACGAGGTGAGTCGGACATGATACGAATTTATCCTTGACGATTCTTTTCTTTCCGATGCCATCCTGACCGATTGATCCTCCGGATCGTTGTCGCGGACGGGGGCGAATAAATTACCGGGGCGACACGTGAATACTCGGCGACGGTTGAGTCGCGCGAAATCCTCATGCATAATTTTCCGCCATCCTATTCGGACGAGCGTTTACACGCACGGACGTGCTCGAGAGAGAAGAGAGAGAGAGAGAAACTGCGCACGCATGTACGATATATTCGCGTGTTGGCTGAAAACGCGCGTTGTGACCCGCGCATGCATCCGCGTGCGTCGTTCAATGCAAATTTCCCGACGCAAAACCCGGTCAGCCGCGGCCACCCTGTATGCAAACCTGGCCCCCTTCACGTCGTACCGACGACGGCCATTCACCATATATAGAATGCCGTGTATGCTGCTATTGCTGTTGCTGCTGCCGCAGGCAGCGCGATCGATTCTTCCGTGCGATTATGCCGTCGAGAAGCGTGTTTGCGCAGAGACAAAAGCATGCCGGATGCCAAAATTTCGAGTATCAGGATTGAAAATTATTGAGAGAGAGAATTTTATTGCCACACTGTTGACTTTCAAAGTTTCAGTTCTCTTGGAAAAATTTAATTTCTCGTTGTATTAGCATTTTACCTTGAATTCGATAAATTTTATCTCGAACAGCTGATCGTGCATTTTAATTATTTTTAATCTCTAGAAGAACGCTTGATGTTATATCTTTTGCGATGATGAAAAGACAATCTCGTTTTTTTTTTTTCACGAATTTTAAACGATCTTTTCCTATCTGTTTTATTGTCGAAAAAATTTGATTGTAATTACAGGGGATGTTCGAAAAGTGGAATCGCGTAATCAAGCGTCGTCGGAAGTGGCGATAGGACCTCTGGCCTCGCGCATTGCCGCGTGTCATGCTCGATGCCGTATTGGAAACTGATTAACCGATCGTGCATTATTGAAGTGTTCTCGATCTTGATTACGCCGAGCATTGACGAATAGTGGAACACATTTCCGGTGGGCGTCCCACCTGAGATCAAAGTTAATACAGGCTGCCATGGTAACGCCTGCTCCCGTGTATCGTGAATTATTAGGGGCTATCAATAAAATCTTGATCATGCCGAGTACGTGATTATCCGCAGTCATGTTTCCGGCGGAATGTCATATGCGCGCTGTTTTGTGTCATTCGTACATTATTACGATGCGCGAATAATAAAATGACGCTATTGGGAAAATACATTAAATTAATTGCGAATTATCGATTTTAGAGGATTTCGTCAGTTGTATTATGTGAATCTTTCGTGTCCTGATAACGATCGATCATTATCGTCGCGCGAACGTTAAAGAATAAACGAATAAATAAATAAAATAAAAACGTGCTTTACGTGCTTAATATGAGCTGATAAGACAATCTTTTTTCAAACAGCGTTTTCTATTGCATGCATATCAATAAATACTTTATATCAGGTCTACCGGAAAGTTCTGTCCCTAATATATAACAATAGTTTGCAGATAAAACCAAACTAATAATATAGAGATGCTCGTAAATTATGATAATGCTGTTTCGGGAAAAAATATCTTCGTCTTTCGCGATAAAGCTCATAGTTTCGTTCAATTTCTCCCATTTAATCATCCTCGAAAACGTCATCGACGGTCACCGTCACGTGATCCCGTCTTTCTCCGTTCCCGCACTTGCGTAGCGTGCACTCGCGAGTGCTCGCATATCAAATCGCGCGTACGTATCGTGGGATACGAGCGACTCGCCGTCCATCGACCAATATTGTCATGTGGGTAATGAACAATCGTGCGTTGAATAAACATGGCGGCCGCCGGTCGTACTTGAAGCTGCGCGCACGCACATGCAAATGATGACATTTGTTCCGGAGGTCATTCGCCACAGCTTCTCTTTTTCTCCGGATTTCTCGGGCCAATTTTCACTTTCGCGGATGTCAAACACGAGCTATTGTCTGGTCTGGCGCAACATTTCTTTTTTAAATCGCCGTCGCGACGCTAACGTCTCTCAGAGGCACATAGTTTATTTTATTCCTTCTTATTAGTAATTGCACATGTATATCTCTTTATTCTCTTACATATATAGAAATTACACATGTAACAAGAATATGTATCATGTAGAAATTAACGTATGAATGTCACGTTAGAAATCAATATATATTAATTGATCTTAAAATATATATAAATTCAAGAATTTTTAATTGGAATTTTATTTTTTTAAGTCGTCCTTAAAATTATCACATTTTTTTTTTATTTCGATCTGTGCTGAGATATTTGTACGTTGCAAAGAAATTAATAATTGTCAAATAAATTTTCTATTTGTTATTATTTCACACGGTTTGTGTACTTTACGTGATATATATTCTTGTTCGCCATTTAGGAATTGGCATTTATTACGTAAAAAGGAAACCGAGGAGCGTCTTTCGGGCGCCAATCGGAGAAAACTCGGAGCGGAACTCTATTGATAGAGAGCCAAACGAAGCTTCCTAGGCGTTTCGCCAACGCATTCTGCAAGCATTGGCTCGTAATGCCGTATGCGACATTTATGAAGCCGTATACATTGGTATTATAGTGGTCTGCCCCGACATGTGTAGATTAGACATTTTATGAAACTGCGTTGTCGTTCCGGTACGCGACTGTTTCGAATGTCGATTATTTTAACAGATCCAACGAAGTCCAGATGGATTTATCCCGGATTACGGTAGAGCTTGAATATTCCGCATTCCTATATGTTCTAATAAATAAATCGGCGATCATAAAACTCTTTACACACTGTTGCGCTTTAATTATTATTAGGTGAATTGTGATATGTTGGTAGAACACTTATATGAATATTTTATAATCTTATGGACACATATTTTCTCGCGACAGTTTTAAATTTATTTATTTCAGCGATAATCGTACAAAGTGTAACTATTTTAATTGCAATATTTATTGATCATATTTTGCTGCAAAGAAAACATTATAGTATGTAGAAATAAAATAGGTGGAATTTTATCTGTACCATTATAATCAATGATAAATATTTTTCAAAAATGCAAACTATTGAAAATAATTCTTTAAATAGTTTTGTTTGGACTCTGTGTGAATATGTATATCGTAGCACCGCGTGATAACTGCAAACAAGAAGATGACGAGAATCGAAAAATTGGCGGCGTCGACGAAAGTCCGTAGGACCGTGTGAAATTCAATAAACGAATCCATTCAACGCTTATCTCGCGTAAACTTGTAGACACACCAAGCCGCACAATACGGTCCCCTGTTTCTATGGGGGCACATAGATGCCGTTGAATGCGGCTGTAGTAGTCCATATGAAGTACACGTATGTGTGTTCGAAGCTGCTTCCTCTATTCGTTCATAGAAGCGACGGAATGTTCGTTCCGCGATACCGAAGGTAGGGTTCTCAACCTGCGAGAAGGGCGAATTATAATGTTAACGGCGAATAAACAAAATTGGAAGATTAATTGAATTTCGAATTGATTATCAATTCGTTCATATCGTTAAGGAGTTTGAGAAAATATCGCGAAAAAATTAAACGTAATTTTATTAATATCGATTGTATATAATAATGAAATCTTGGAATAAAGGATGATACGTATATTGGGAGAACTCTGATCCGCTTGTTATCCCTGTAAAGGCAATTAAATATATTATAACAAATTATATTAAATGCAATCGGAGTTACATGCCAAATGACCATCCCTGCGAGCGTTCGTATAGCGTCCGTAGTTTCCGAGAGCGCGGATGTGGAAGTGCGTGCCAGGGCGATTCGCCGCGATACGCACTATTATCGTTAATGTATGCGGCTCGCGTGTACGCGAACTTACACCGACACGAAGTCGGTTATCAATCATCGTTGAAGGAGGGAATACGTGCCAACAATGCCGAACAACAATGGGTATTCCGTGGGTCTGAACTGCGTACAATATCGACGCTACTCGCTTTCGTCGGTTTCCCTCGTATTCACGGCGCAATGTTTTCGAATGTTGCAGTAGTGCATAAGTTTTTTTGCTCGCGGCTATGCTATGTCACTATTCACAAACCTATTGGAAATTACGTTTGTATTTTCTCCCTTTTCTTTTCTCTCCGCGCTTTTTATCCCTTTACGCGCGCGCTCTTCCTCGTTATTTTTTTGTTTCCCTTATCGCGTTATAAAATTTGTTCAAACGCGAATGGCGAACGAAACAGGAAAGATAAAATTTTTGCGCTCGAGACGGGAGAATTTAATTTGCTTTTGCGATCTCGGTGAGGTCGGCGTAGGAAAAACAATCGTTTGTGGTGTGCCTTCGTTTGTATAATTTCTGCGACCCGAATAAATTCTTTAAAATCAATTATTCTTAGATCTTTGCGTATTTTGTTCGCGTTTATTGTAGGACGAATTAAGACGTTAGGAGAGGGGGAAAAGAAGGAGGAGAACAAAATTGTTCGAGGAAGTGTTTGAAGCAATTGCCAGGTCCCGATACACAAATCCGATAAGGTTCGCAAATGCGCCTTTTACAAGAGCACGCTTTCTAAAAGAGCATGCGATACGTTCTCGTAATCGATATTACCATCTACCACGATTCGCCATTAATGTAATTACGGGCCTCCATCGTAAAGCCAGGCAGACCCCACGTTGATCAAATTTCCAATATTCGAAACATTATACCTTCCGATCGGATTACCGTGTCGCGTAGATTTGGAATTACGAATTGTTTTGATAACGAATAGATTCGCCATGCGAGTATCCATATCGGAAATATACATCATCGCTGGTTAAGCTGTCTGAAGAATACACGCATGCAAAACTGCTATTGTGAATTAAAATTTTATTTATCGGGGATATAAAATTTTTTTAATCCGTCTTTTACGCGCGTCATTATAGAATAAGAGAAAAATGTATAAAATTTTTTGTGTCGACACAATTTTTAATTAATTCTATTCGGAAGTGTTCTTTTTTTTTAAATTATGAAAAACATTATTTTGATTCTATCACGGCAGAACGTTATCGTAAAGATTTACTTCGCAATAAGTTTCTTTGCGTGTACATTTGAATTTTCATCGAACGAGTCTTGCCACATCATTCCGGTACCGCAAATCCGCCGTTTCCTGTTTCCATGCAACGCTGCAACTTTAGTAGTGTAATAATTTTGCAACTGTCACAGGAAAAGGTTTATTTGCAAATCTTATCGCATCTTTTATAGAAGCCACATAATTTGTCATCCGTTTCCATATGGAATTAAATGCAATATTCATCTTGTGCACGATGAAAATCTGAAAGTCATTATGTCTGAGAAACGATTGCGTGCATGAATGGGATGACTGAATCCTATAATCTTGAGTCTAGATTTGCTCGCATTCGCGGAATAAGGGAGTAACCGTTGGGCATGAGGAATCGCTCCTTAAATTCGCGTCGGCGGGCGAAGGGCGGAACGATTGTTCTTCGTCCGCTTTCGCCACACCGTCCGCCCTTCCCGTGCCATTAATTAACACGGACGAATTAATAGCGGTAACGTAACCGCATCTACCGCACGCACATTTAAAAGCACGCACGAAACCGCGAGTTTCGCGCTTTTTCCCGCCACGGGAGATTTATCAACGAAAAGATGCGGGAGGAAAGAGAATAGCGTAGATTGCGAGTCACGCACACGACGATGCTCCTTTTCGTGAACGCGTATGATGCGATCGATATAGAAAAATAACTAGTAGGGATTCTACCTCGCGGCTTATTGATTCGCTTAAAAGCACGGGGACTCGACGACGCGCCTCGTACCTTGTATTTACGCGCTACCCCATATTTTTAGATCGTTGTTCACCACTTACATCCGTTTATTTTTCTTTTCACGCGTCATCGCGTCGGGGGGAGAGAAAAAAACCGAAGCGTGCGGCGACTTTAAGGTCACGCGACATTATCATATGTGTGTCCCGTGTATCAGACAGGGTGGTACGGTCGACTTGAAAGGTCGATACGACAACAACATTCGCCGTTTTACGCTTTATCGACACAAATTGCATCGTCATTATCCGTAATGTTATCATTCGCGACAGACTTAACAACTTAAATAAGTGCACTTACAGTGCACTCTATATTCCGCGCAGTGTGAAAATTTCACATAACGGCTTTCGTTTCTTTACATAGAGTATTTCGTTTCTATCATGTCCTTACCGTTATTTTTAATTTTTACTAAGAAAGATATCGATTTTGATCGGGATGAATATTAACTACTTAAAAAAAAATAAGCAATGAAATATATTCTGAATATTTTCTTTTATCCTTATTATATTTTATTACTTTTGGTTTAATGACCTCGTTACTAAAGACGTTTATAGATACGTCTGTAGACGCAAGATATCTGAGAGAAGCGAGCTTCCTTCAACCAATAGAGCGTGATATATCGTCAAAGTTTTAATGAAGGGTATCTAATTCCGCCATCTGCGCGGGACAAAAATTAAAACTTGCACCTGAAACGTCAGAGGGCGGCTATATAATCGAATTGTCGTAAAAAGTTTCAGCTTTCGCGCGCAACTAGATTTATTTTGCGGAATATCCGCGACTAAGGGAGCGTCGATGATTCAATTTAATATCCGATATCCAATTTAAATCGTAACGTACATACGGATTAAAGCGAACATATTGCATGCGAAAAATTGCGTTCTCTCTGTGCCCATCGGTGGGAACACTGTGATTATTTACGAAAGAAAAAGGAGAACGAATGCAAAAAGCTTGTTATCATTTCCTGCGAGAGATTAATTCGCGCCGTAAATGATACGCGTCGCGCTTTTTACAAATATAATCCGGAAACTCTGTACTCTTCTCTTTTCTCTGGACGGACTTTGCGTCCGTCATGGCTTTCAAAAGTCACTTAAACGAGCTTAACACTTTGCGAGCTATCATGTTATTTGCCGTGTACATATATTCGCGACATTTAATCGCGTGTAAAATTATTGATGACAGTAATTATCGAGATATTATCTTCCATTTTTTTTAACGATTTTTTTTTTTTGACACGATTTCCCTGCTGCGAAAATTTTCAAAAAGCAACGGGTTTTAGTCTCCTCGGCTGTAAACCTCGAGATCTGAGCCATTTGCCCGACACAGCTTGACTAGTTGTTTATGCGTCTGGGTCAAAACGTCAAAATACACGGAACGTTCCTTGTAGGCGCTATTTGAACGGCGCGAAGTTTTGGCGAAATCGTTATGTCGGTAAGTCAAACAGCGACCGAGGACGAAGCTATCGTCGTCGTAGTTTGGGCAGAGTTGGCGACGGGCCCGGCCTTACATTTTCGCTAATAGAGATAGAGATATGCAGGCGGAGGAAGAGACAAAGTGGGTATACCAGAGGGTGTGAGTAGTGTATGTATCACGCGGGGAAGAGAGAAAGAAACGAAAGGCGAGATGGAGTAAGGGATTCGAAGTCAGATACTAGAACCACGCTCTCGATGAGAGATTCTGACATAGCGGTTAATTAACTCGCTATACCGCGGCAGGCTGCGCGCAGATTGACTTGTCTGTGGCAATTAACGCTTCCGTAGTTTCTGCAAAAATAGCTTCTCACAAACGCGCGATTTACGATAACTCGTTCGCTGCACCAACTGTACCGTGCGACTACTCGGTAGATCATCGCGAGTCATCGCCGCACTAGAATGTTAGTGAACGTGAAATTTCGAAATTATTTAAAGCAGATTTGAAACGTCGCTGGCGAGAGAACTGAAGAAATACTAGTCGATTAATATAAATTGGGGCTGATGTCTGGTCGACAGAATTAGAAATGACTGAAGTGGTGCCAACCCGTCTTTTTCCTTGAACGCCGTCACCGACAGTGTCAGATTGTCATTATCTTTCATCGTGAATTACTGTATTATTAAGACGGTAACACGCATTTGTCAAGATTGCAATTGACATCGCAGACAAAACACCGGTCAGTTTCAGGAATAGCAGTTAATAATATTGAAGGAAGGACGACGCAGTTTTATTAAAGTATTGAATTTCACGTGTATTAATAGCAATTAAATCCTTAAAAAAAACAAATAAGGAATAAAATTAATTAAATAACGGGTTACTAAGTAATTTGTCGAATTTTATATACTTTCTCGTTGCGTCTTTTCGAATTTTGACGATATTTACCTACAAGTGTTTCATTGTTTCGGACTAATGTGATGTCCGTAAAAACGATGGAAAAAACAACATACAAAAAGAGCAGAGTGTAAACGAGAGGTCAGACAAGCGGGTCGATTAATTAATCGGGAGACGGACAGCAGATGGTACATGATGTGGAGAAGCGAGACGCGAGAAAGGCTGAGAAGGAAAGCGAACGAACGAAAGTGGCGATAATTACGGCAACGTCGTTTTTATGGCTTTGAGCGCCCGGGAAAATATTTGAAATATATTATATTCATTAAAAAAGACTTTAACTATATCATATGTTGAAGAGGATCATTTCTTAGTAATATGCATTTGGAATTAGCTACACTTTCTTATAGTTTTTAAGACAAATATACAAACAATAACTTAATGCTTATAATTAATATAAAATAATTGAAGAGATGGGAGATAATAAATAAATTTTAGTTTGAAAGATAAAGACTCTCTCTTTTATCAATAACACGTTAAATAAAGCGTTCTGGATAATAAACATAGCAACAAAAAAATGTAAACACTTCTTATTTCTTATTATTTTTGTGTATAATATATGTGTATATACTACGAAAGAATAAAACTCCAAATAGTTATAATTCTCGGTTTTAGTTGTAGCTATTCTTTAACTTAAAATATCTCAGGAATAAAAAAGGGAGCGCAGCCTGATTTCAAGCGCGTGTTATTCAAGAACGAATTCTCTCCAACATTTGTCAAAATCAAGATGATGCGTGCTGCGTAAGTTTTTGTAAAGAATTACCAAATAATCATATATAAATAGTGATTTTGTTTAAAAACAGTTAAATATTATTTAATTTATTATAACAAATTTTTACTTTCTTAAGCGGCTGACACAAACATAGGAATATTGAAATTATTAATCGAGATAACAATTTAAAAAAAATTAATATCGTATAAAACAAAAATAAAACAATTTTCTATTGTTCATGGTGCAACAAGATTTCCAAAAATTGACGACTTTAAGGCACCGCTTTGATCCTATTAAAATACAGCACTGCACTGCGACGATTCGAATCTCCAGCGCCGACGTCCGCGTTCTTGGCGAGCGCGGGAGCGTCATTACTTAATTTAGATTAATTTCAGTTCTTTTGCTTCTGGTTCGTCGCTCGCTCAACTCAAGCAACTTGAACGTTTCTCGAAAAATTTACGAGACGGTCGGCAACATGCAGTGAGAGTATCATGACGTTTTATTGAGCGATTCGCGACGAGTGTCATGATATGTCGTTGAACATCACGCGAAGATTTTTCTAATGGCATTGTTTCAGGCAAGTTATAGGATGTAATGTTGTTGATGTAGTTGACCGATAAGCATCGATTTAAAAGCCTTGAAATTTAGTATGCACGCACATCCATTTTCATATATGGCGTATAAAGCATCGATATTTCATCGGCTATAAATATCGCCGCGGACACTGCCGTCCGCAGTGACGACGCTTTAACGCGGCAAAATAAAAATACATTCGTAGGAAACGAACGCCTGAAAAAAAAATCGCCGAATACTAAAATCCTATCGGAAATTTCATATATGGCATCGATATTTCATCGGCTATAAATATCGCCGCGGACACTGCCGTCCGCAGTGACGACGCTTTAACGCGGCAAAATAAACAAAATAAAAAAGGAAACGAACGCCTGAAAAAAAAATCGCCGAATACTAAAATCCTATCGGAAGA
>NW_021848556.1:889449-909834 GCF_003651465.1 Formica exsecta
ATGTGGATCGAATAATAGTTTCTTACGTAAAAAGCGCGCGCTCTAAATTTCGGCTCGTATAACATTGTAATTATATCCGTCATAACTTTATCGTTATTGCGTGATATAGCGGAACGATTTACTTACGACAGACATTGCGACAAAATACAATCCGTTCCAAGAGTTTAGTAGAAATAAATCTGTCTCTCTCTCTCAATCGGTGGGCGGGAAGAGGGAGACGATGATGAAACGGGCAAGGGTTATACACGCTATCTCATTCCACTACACGACATACCGGTTAGGACAAGTCTCGGATTCAGGTTCACGGTTACCTGATCACGATAATCGATAGCGCTGCGTCCAATCGAGTCGCTTAATCGTTAGCGTTTCGCTTCGATTACCTTCTTCGAACCGAGTATGCGAGCAGATCGATTTCATTGTATTTCAGATTTACTTTCATTGGAGATAAGCATTCCTTTGCGAATAAATTAATTCAAACTGTGTCTAAAAGATTCTTTAAATAAAATTCTTTAATAAAAATCTGCACATCTATAATAAAAGATATTTTGTCATATAAAAAATTTGTTTATATTGAATTGAAAAGTTGAGATTCTTTTCAGATATATCTATGAAATGAAATCTATTTATTCAATAATTAACACATATGGCGTCGCAATAGAATATTCATATCATCGTGTAGAAATAGGTAATGAAGGCTCTATGCGATACTTCACGATCTCGCCAAACAGCTGATTGATTTACAGCGATCCACTTAAGGTAGATTTTTTCGAGGCCGGGCATCAAGTTTAATCGTCGACTCGAGCAAGCGTTTCTAGCTGTTCATCCGGGTGATGAACGACACTACTTGTGCCAAGCGTCGCTACATTAAGTTATTCGCGCGATCGTAGGTTCTCGTTCTCGTCAAGTTTCGAGACTCTGCCTTAACGATCTTTAAACGAAGATTCTAGATTTATATAAGAGAATCCTCTCGTAATTTTTAAAGTTTTCGCGAGTTTATAACGCTTGTACACTTTACGATGTTATAGTACTAGTCGATACTATAAATTCCGGATTCTTTTTGATGTCGGAAGTTAAACGGCGAGCCCTATTCGGGGAGGTCACCGGGAACATGGACCAACTTGCGGCGGACCATAAGTCTTTGTCGTGACTTTACGGCGGCGCGAAAAGGCTTCTTGGTCAAACGGCGGCCGCGATAAATCTTAATTCGCACGTTGAAACGCGACGTTTAGCGTTTCACGCCGAGGTGAGATATGGCCCGCTCGCTCTCTCTCCCTTTCGCGCCGCGAATACTGTTTCGAGATCTGAAACTGCGAAATACACCCGGAGGAAAATTTGCAGGAAAAAGACAGAGAGAGCGAGAGAGAGAGAGGGAGCTCGTCTGACCTCTCTCTCTCTCTCTCTTTCTCACGCATGCGACCTCATTTGCGTACTTTATTACCAGGCGACACCGATGAAAACGCTTTATTTCCTCTGCCGATTTGCTTGATAGGGTCGAATAGATTGTCAGCCTTGTACCAACTGATAACGATATAAATCACCATTCTACCGGCTTCGGTAATATACGTGCGGACTCCAATTTGCCTGAAATGACACGTTATGCGATTAATCCGCGGCAATATCTAAACATCAAATAATCAGTTTTTGACAAGTTTTGGATCTTTCATATTAACTGTTTTGACAACTAAGTCTCGAGCTAGACTCTCGTGTTATGACTACGCGCGCGGAAGAGATTTAATCTTAAAATACATCTCGTGTATATTATACACTTCATTTCACCGAACTGCATCTCTGTAAATATTCACTGCAAATAATATGCCGAGGAATATTTACGTTGAATGTTTATTTGTTCCAGATTTGTAAGTCGTTTTATTTTTGTTCTGGAAATGAAAGCAGCGGACAATTTCGACCTTGAGTACATAACGTGATATCGTTGGTGGTTCGATAAAATAGCGGGCAATTTGAAATAATCGTACTGTGCCATTAAAAAGATTAAATTATAGTCGCTTTCTTTCTAAACGATCACGACAGTTTTAAAGCAAACATTCTAATTTATTTGTCATTCGATGGAGTCGTGTTTAACCTTGAAGGCGCAATAATCGTCAAGGTGTTATCGATTATAGCAAGAAACGAGTATATTACATCAATCGACTACATAATAAATATAAAAAGACATGATCACCTCCGATGACGGCGATACGTGCTTAGATAGACAAAACATTAATAATCATATATTAAGAATCGATAGACAATATCTTCATATTTAGATACGACAATATAAATGTGTTTGAATATATAAAACTTTATTTTATACTATGAAACCTTTTTGCGTATATAAACCTCTTGACTCGTTTTTTTTACATCAATTTAAAACGCATTAAATACGAAACGCATTACTTGATATTGGTACAATTAAACATATGCAAACGGCTGTAATCTTATACAATCTCGTGTATAATTCGAGGAATTCGCAATCTCTTCCCCGAGCACAAGTTTACAACCAGCTGACTTTATCAGGATAAACCCGCGGCCCATAAAATATCCCAAGTCTCTGTTTCATGATCCGTTATCCTGCATTCTCGATGGTGAATCTACTCCGAACCGAGAACAGGCCCAAACAAGCAAGCCGCGCCCTTCCCGGTCTTCAGAAAGGGAAGAGACCTGGCGCGTATCCCTCGCGAAATGGAAAGTAACGATCTGTTCCTGTCCCAGGAGGAAACGGCAAACCCTCCCGTCCTGCTGCGGTATCCTCGAGACTATATTTTTTAAGCGTGGCCCTAAGAGATCTGTTCCTCTTCTCTTCCCCTTCGTCGCACCCGTACGTGCCACGTACGAGAAACACGTACACAAAACCGTCTGTATGAACGCGAATGTGCAATCGCTCAGACGGCTCTCGTGTTCTTTGTGCCAGTGGGATCTTGTAGGTACGTTCCCCCCTTCCTCCCATGCAAATATGCAGGGACGCATCGACGATCCCAATGGCGTTCCTTTGTCCAGCCTTTCCATCACGTGTAGTGTTACGTTTATATCGTATTACTCCGAAATGATATCGATGTTTAGAGAAAAAGCTTCGTTAACTTATCTCGAAGTTATTCGCTTTTCAATGCAACTGATATGTTTTAATTTGCGTTTGACATTGTATAAAGAGACAGCTTTATTCAATCTGTGATCGATCTTTAACTAGGGAGGATTTAAATAAAGATTGAAATTAATTTCACGACTGAAAGCGAATTTTAAGATCACGTGACACATTTTAAGTACTGAATCGTACAAACAATTGTGTTTGAAAAGACTCGTATTGGCCCGAATATACTCGTTTAGATTTTTCGAAGCATCCTCTTCTCTTCCCCTTCGTCGCACCCGTACGTGCCACGCACGAGAAACACGTACACAAAACTGTCTGTATGAGCGCGAATGTGCAATCGCACAGACGGCTCTCGTGTTCTTTGTGCCAGTGGGATCTTGTAGGTACGTTCCCCCCTTCCTCCCATGCAAATATGCAGGGACGCATCGACGATCCCAATGGCGTTCCTTTGTCCAGCCTTTCCATCACGTGTAGTGTTACGTTTATATCGTATTACTCCGAAATGATATCGATGTTTAGAGAAAAAGCTTCGTTAACTTATCTCGAAGTTATTCGCTTTTCAATGCAACTGATATGTTTTAATTTGCGTTTGACATTGTATAAAGAGACAGCTTTATTCAATCTGTGATCGATCTTTAACTAGGGAGGATTTAAATAAAGATTGAAATTAATTTCACGACTGAAAGCGAATTTTAAGATCACGTGACACATTTTAAGTACTGAATCGTACAAACAATTGTGTTTGAAAAGACTCGTATTGGCCCGAATATACTCGTTTAGATTTTTCGAAGCAGACTTTTATTTATTTCATTGATTTCTTAATTCTTTCCTTCTCTCTTGAGTATCTAAACGGAAACGTATGTAATCTCACGTATGTAAACGCGACTTAGAATGAGCTTACGTGGCTACAACTGACTAATACGACTATTTATAAATAAACGTGCGTAGCACTATAAGCAATTTTCTGACTAGTCGATAGGAGAACGTTATCTGATATAATCGAATTTACGTAATCCTTACAAAGATGCGTTTAATACGCTTTAAATATCCGGGGTATCGCAAATCGTCGCGTATTGCATAACGATGACGTCATGGGATTTTGCGCGTAATGAACAAATTTCACTGATTAGTCGCTTGATACGTGATACGCCGGTTGCTTCTTGCAATCTAGCAAGGCCGATTTCGTCGTTGAGTTTCATTCACTGCGCTCCCAACGATTTGCTTTCCATCTCGCACGTGTGCGCCACGTCGTGCGTGCTAACCCTTCCAGAATTGCAATGCAATAGTAATACGTACATGATAATGGCTTTCACATTTCAGAAGTTAATTCTGATGTGTATCTATTGATGCAATATAATCAATCAAAATGTTTGATTCTAGAATCAAAAGCAGAAATAATACCTTATATAATGCGGAATATAATTTGTATGCATTTGTACGATTAATACCTTGTGTAAAAATTATCAATAAATTATAAAAATAATGTATAAAAAATATAGATAATTAAAGTATGACATCTATAAATAATGTTACAATTAATAAACTTGACAAAAAATAATTATTTTATATTCAGCTATGAAAATGAAAGCATATATCTTTTTCTTTCCTAAAATACTCAATATTAAATTCTGAAACTAATTCAATTTCATTTTCAATAAAATTATTACTGGCTTATAATTCATTGTCAATTAAAATCCTAATAAAGAAATAATAAATAAAAGTCATAATAATTAAATATTGTATAAATACTTCTCTCTTTCTCTTTCTTTGTTGCAACAAAATAATATATATATGTATATATTTATTGGATATTGTTACAACAAAAATAAATCAAAATAAAAGCAATAATAAATAATACCTGGTGGAATATAATAAATGAAAATAAAATAGATATTTCTCCATTGAATGAAAATGAGAAATAATTTTTATTGCAGTGAAATTTTGCAGAGAAAAATTATGCCCCATAAATTTTATATAAACACATCGATATCTTACATATGTATTCTATAATACAACATTTGCTCATGTTGTCCCGCGATATAAGATGTAAAATTTATTTTGTTAGAATATTGAAAATTTTCCTTAGCACATATGTGCACATCCGCGCACACACACATACAACATACACATATAGTACATACATCAAGTGTCGAAAAGGTTGACTTTTCTCAATCATTTATAAATCTGATCTTTATTTTCGAGGATTATGGAGAATGACATCTAATAGGGGCATCGGTCCAAATTAACTATCTTTCTCGTGGGACTCGAGTTCTTAAAAATACGCATTTGTGACTAAAAATACCCCCTCCTCCGCGGACAAAAGTGCACGTGGAACAGAGCATTTGGCCTATATCGAGTAACACACATCTCGCGTCTCTCTCTCACAAAAAAGATAAAATACTCCCGGTATATTCAAAACGTAAAATGCAATCCGGTTTCCGCGCGCACGGACGTGTCTCTCTTTCCCCCCTTCCTCGGCAAGCGGGGAGAGAACCTTTGCCGTCTGAGAAGGCCTTTATACGCATGGATCGCAGACGGTCGAGGGCCCTCTTCTGTGTTTCCCCCTTCTGCAGAGAGGCCAGGCTCTCTTTTCTTCACACAACTACTATTCGACATAAAGCGTCGTTCTCTCTATCGCGGCCACGATGCGCAAGGTCTCTCGTTCGTTTCCCCGGACTCCATGTCCCTCTATCCCGTCCCCCGTTCCCTTCTCTCGTGCCACCCTCTACCTTCATCCCTCTCGTTGCTCGTTCGAGGCGTCCTTGTTCCACCGACTCATTCCTTCCTCGGGGCCCATACCCCTCCCTCTTTCCCCTGCTCCTTCTCTCACCTTGCTGAGCTGTATTCTTTTTATCCGTGTGATCGTCCTGCGTGTGTATATACCGGGTGAACCATAGAGTACAAGGAGGATTCTTCTGCTCGCTCTTTGTTCACGCATGACGGATTCGAATACCAGAGAGTAGAAGCATCAAGAAACGAGATCCGTGATGCTCAACCAATTCTATATATATTATAAGTGCGGACGAAATAATTTTGGAAAGAGTCTTATGATGGAAAATTATGGATCTGTTATTTTTAGATATTCTTTTCTGCATATAAAATGCCATGAATATAAAAGGTTGAATAGTTAAATATATAAAAGAATTGTTCAAATTTTATAATGCTGCTGAATATAATTTATATGCGATTTAAATTAGATTTTATTAATAATATCTATTAATATTCTTCAGATATTAATAGCTGCCTTTGTACGAGATGCGTCAAAAGCAATTTTCATTTTATACGTTTCGCCTTTAAATAATAAAAATGGCACGAAATGATTCTTTCTGGGTTACTCTCAGTTGTTATGAATAACGCATTGAACAATCATAATTTCCGTAGGGTATGCCGACTATTTTCGAACGATAGAGAATATTACTCGCGCTGAAATAAAATCGAAATTTGAATTATGCAAATACAAACAGGATCCGCATTATGCAAATACAGTCAAGATGTGTACTATGCAAACTCGTATTATGTAAATGTTCTCGGCAGAACATTTATTTCCACTTTCCTACGGGAGCATTCTCTACACGAATTTACACTTTATATAGCGCAACATCGCGGGATTATTTACCAAATGTTTGGACGAATTAAGCTGCAACAGGCGTTTACAAGCATTTAATGCATTACGCGTTTGTACATTGCAAAATTGCTCCACGAGGGAGGACCGCAAGGGTGAATAGCGCGTAATAGCCGAATATCACGGACACCCCGTATACACCCTGGCGCGCCTCCTACGTCGTGCTGCTTCCAACACATCGGCGACGACGACGGCGGCGATACATCGAATCTCAAAGGAGCGAGAGAGACAACGTCACCGGTAGCGCCGAGCGTGCGAGAGAGATCGTGACAAATCGAGTCGAGTCGGCTGTTGCCGGCTGTGCGAGTCCCCTCTCCCTTCTCCTCCAAGCGTCCCGCCGAAGCCAACGTTCCCCCTCTCCGCTCGGAGCGTCAGTCGCCCCGCGTCCCTCTACCAAGTCGGAACGTTGTGCCGTTTCCCGCTCGTCGCCCCGCGCCGCACCTAACCTCTCGACTACGGTAAGCTCTCTTCTCTCTTTCTCTCTCTCTACCTCCGCGTTCCCCTTCCCATGCATGTCGTGCCTTCTCCCCACGAAGCCGCGTTCGTCTCGAACACGTCCCCTTGCCTCTCGCCGCCTCGTTTCCCCTGACATACCACGATATTCGCGTGTAGCGAAGTTTTAGCGTCGCCTCTCTCTGTCTCCGCTCGTGGCGTGCTTATGATTTTTAAGCGGATCTATTGCGTGAAGTTATCGCGGTTTTCGAGTTTCGAAGTTGTCGACGTATTTACGTATCGTGTACCGGCGCGCCGCGCCGCGGTGTGTTTCTCTTTCCCCACTCTGTTTTTTTTTTTTTTTTTTTTTTTTTTTTTTTTTTTTTAAAAGGTTTATGGGGTAGGTTTGCTCTTCCTGCGAACTACATGTTGTGTCTTTGTCTGCGCTTCGCACTTATCTACCTACGTGACGGTATGTATGTTTATGTATGTGTGCGGGCCTCTCCTGTTTGATTTTTCTTTGTCCGTCTCATTCTCACGCTCTCTTACTTCCTCCGCCGATATTGTCTCTCCCTCTTCTTCCTTTCTCTCTCTCTCTCTCTCTCTCTCTCTCTCTCTCTCTCTCTCTCTCTCTCTCTCTCTCTCTCGTCCGGTGTTTACCCCCGGCAAAATGGACGATCGGTTAGTGCATGAACGGCGTACAACGTGACGCGATCGTACTCTTACACAGTCGGTCTCTCGGTGTATATACTCCTCGTGTGGGAGAGAGAATCGAAGTGAGAGGGGCAGACGGATAGAGAGAGACGGCTGCCGCGCGTAGCTCGTAGCGGTGAGAGGAAGGAGAGCAGTAGCTAGCCGGTGGTGCGTCGTCGTGTCGTGCGCTTCCTAACCTCCAAAACGGCTCCTTGCTACAACCGACGCGTATAATAAGCGACGCCTGCCATCTCGACGCGCGCGCGTATCTGTGCCCGTCTTACCCATCTTACCCGTGACATCTTTTGATTTATAACGAACGTGATCCGCAGTCATCGTCGTTGTCGCCGCTGCCTGTGTCGTCGTCGTCATCGTCGTTGTAACCACGATTTGTGCAACGGTTTCTCGCGTGTGTGAATCTTTCGCGTCGTTTTTCGGCGCGACGAGAGAATCCGAGACGAAAAATCTGGTGAAAGAGAAAGAGAGCGAAAGAGAGGTTTTTTTTTCGTCTTCGAGGTCTATTGTCTGTGCCGCGATTTGTGAGTGAGACGAAAAGGAAGAGCCAACGAGGGATATTCCACTGGAGATTTTCCTGAACATTCCTGTCGCCGTCGCCGTCGCCTGGGGAGCCTACCGTAGACACGGTTAGTACAATTAGCGGATAGAGAAGCCCCTCGACCAGCGTTTCCGCTCGGCCGGTGAACTTTCACGTTGTCGGAATACGAATCGTTTTCGGCACGCGGTGCGCGCGGACCCGCTGCGCGCGCTCCAAGATCGCGCGGATTTCTCCCTCTGTTTCTCTCCTCGTGGACGCGCCGGGATGCGAAAGGCGCATGTCCATGCGTTGAAAACCAGCTGTCGCCGACGTTTGATCCCTGTACGCGTGACACTCGTTGAATTCTCACGGCTTTTTTTCCGTTTCTCTCTCTCTCTCTCTCTCTCTCTCTCTCTCTCTCTCTCTCTCTCTCTCTCTCTCTCTCTCTCTCTCTCTCTCTCTCTCTCTCTCTCTCTCTCTCTCTCTCTCTCTCTCTCTCTCTCTCTCTCTCTCTCTCTCTCTCTCTCTCTCTCTCTCTCTCTATCGTTTATTTTAATGCATTTTCAATGGACGCCGTTGGTTTACTCCTCGACTTCCTAAAAGCACGCTCGAACGCCATTCCTGTGACTTCCGGCGACTTTTCGGAGCGCAACTCGGCTCGCGCAACGGATAGGAGGGATAACACTTCTGCCGAGCGGAAACACGTGGCTCTCTTTCGAAATTATAAAGTTGATTTCAGTTGCTCTACTAAGCAGCAAAGGATCTAAAATTTATAAATGCATATTGAAATCCGGGAAAGAGAGCGTTCGCAGTGATTTATTCAGCAGTTTAACAAAATTAGAATTTTTAATAAAAATTGTTATGCTCGCGATAAAACGATCGACATGCATCGCGCATAAATATTCTATTCGTATTCATATGAGTGACGAATGTTTATTAATTTCACTCTCAACGGAGAAGAAGGAAATTGTGATTTGCATTCATCTATACATTTCTTTCTTCGCTTACTTATTAAATACTTTTGCTTGTAAAAACGCTATCGAATAATATTTTTGTGTATTATACAACTGAATAATTTTTCATTGTCTCACTTAGAAATAAAATACGGCCGAATTTATACATAAGTATATCTCGTGGAAGAATTAATTTTTCCCCGGAAAACAACAATGGTTATCGAAAGAACAAAACGGAAATAGCGATACGGATAAGGATCGGTATCAATAATAATTACGGCGTCGTGTTAGCAGTAACGAGACTGTCAGTTTTTGCTGATGGGCGTAAAAATTGCTGCCATAAACAGAAGTCCGGCTCGACTACCGGTGGCGCATAGTTACGCGGCTTATCGCGGCGCCGCATTGCAACGGCCGCGTTCCTCGAACTCCCTCGGCCTCTCGTACGTGTGCATTGCCGTGCACGTGTGTTCGCCTGGACTACGGTACACGGTACCCTGGCGTGATACGTTGGTTCGGTACGGTCAGGTTCTTCGATCGTGAGAATCGCCATTGTGCGCGTCTCCGTTCCTTCGCGTTTAGACCCCTTGTAAGGAACTTCGAACACGCGCTTTGCAATATAATAATAACTTTATTGTTTTCAAAATATGCGTAATATACTTGGGAATAATTATACAAATAATAGAAACAAAAGTGTAAATGCCGCGAAACGGCAGTGTCTCTAAATCTGCCTTAAGTAAAATTAAATTTGTATAAATGCACAAATATTAAAAAAAAAAAAAAAAAAAACCCAATCGAATAAATTGTCGAAAATAGTTCGTGTTTGAAAATGTTAAGAACTGGTAGTTTTATGAGTGACTTATTTTTATAAAAACTTACAGTAATGTATTAAGTAGTTTCGAGATTCCAATTTGCTTCGGAATGCTGCTAATTTGCTTTAGAAGGTTTTCTGACTGCAAAGTACCACTCTACTCCAAGGCGCGCAAGTTGCAGCAAAACGTTGTACTATGTTAAATGCATAGCTATAAAATCCCGGCGTTCTCTAGCGTTTACGACGACGCGGGGCTGAAATTTGTATCTCGTAGATCCGCGCCTCGTTAAGCAAAATTATCGTCATCGTCAACGACGCCATTGTCAATAGAGAAACTAGGCTGCAAAACCGGCAATCAGAGCGTATCTCTTTTCCAAGCCGAACGCGAGACTCGCAAACGATCGAGTGAAGAAACTTAACGCGTGTAATTGCTCCTTCTCGGGAATTAGAAACCACACCTTTTACGTTCGTTATGTCCCCGGTGGACGTAATAGGAAATCCACTGTAATCGCGATTAGTTGCGGTACAACGCAGTCTCTCTCTGATAAGAAAGACGAGAATATTGAAGGTTCTGGTGCTGCGAGTTTATTAATCCGCGTCTATTTATCACGATTACGTAATTGCGAAATTTTCGAGCTGATGAATCCAGCGTATTCGAGTTGAGAGATCGGAGGAATATCCTCTCGACGATTTTTTTTTTTTCTTCTTTAGAGGCTTGTCGATTACTTCGCGATTCACGCTATATCTCGACCTAAAATTTCACGGTTGGTGATATCGCCCGTAATTGTGTTCGCGATCCGAATATCGATGACTAAGACTGTCCCGGGTGCAGGTAGGTAGGTGGGTATTTTTGCGCCGTGAATGGTAATCGGCGCGAGCGCGACGTTTGCGAAATCGAGAGCTATTTTCTCCGATGATGCACCGCGCCGATCAAGCACCTGTGCCCCGCGATATTGCACCTGGGTTACGATTAAACCATTTTTGCCGTCCGAGTCGCGGGAACCGGTTCTCGCTATCGTCGGAACCCTCTTTCTAGCCTCGTCGCGTCGGCGGCTTTATCGTCGCGGCTCATCACTATGCGAAACGCGTTTCGCAATTCGCGAGAATTCGAGCTCTTTCGTTTAGCCTCGAATGCTTTCGAGGAACCGACATTAGACTCTTCTATTTCGCCATCCTTGATATTCGTCTAACGCGGGTCGTCAAAGTTTTTTTCTAATTATTATTAAATATAATCTGTTCGCAAGTATGTAATAATATAATTATTCCATTTTATTAAGAATAAAAGAGAGAGAGAGAGAGAGATTAAATAGGCTCCTATATTTCCTACATATCGCTATTTTCAGACCGCAGAGAATTAACGGTTATAATAATTAATATAAATATTAATATCGGAGGAAATATGGTTTTATCGCGTTGTCGGATAACCGTGGCGATGAATTTTATCGGTTAACTACAGAATTATTATCGAGTTTCAAAGAAACGCTGACAGAGGCTGGGAAAAATCCTTTTGCTGATATTTTATGCGACTGCATCGCGAGTTGCGCGCAAACGTGAGGTATCTCAGTTTACCTTGATATCGACCCGACGTGTCATCCCTTTTAATCTTTTCTTTCTTTTCGTTCCTCTCTTCGTCGTTTAGTGTTAAAGCACTCGAGCCGACGTTTTCAGGACGTATCATACTTGCAATTTATGGGAACCCTATGCTGAGAATGCTGAGCATGCGCTGGAACGATCTTAGGGACCTACGAAGCGACTAAATACTTCCCATAACCGAGATATTAAAGGATTTATTAAGCGTGGAAGGTCAATTTGTTCTTTTTGCTTTTACAAGTTAATAATCTCTTTTTCTTCGAGAGATACTTCAATCAGCTGATAACTGTTGTCTTAATTAAAACTATAATAATCGATTTCGAGATGATTAGATCGTAATGTAAACTCAATTTTGTGTTATCTCGCTATCTATACTTTTTATATATTGATATGGCGTAATGGTTTTTTGCACGCCAGTTAAGTATATGATATAATACAATTTAAAATCTATAACACACCCAAGTATTACGATAACGTCAAATATTTTTCATTTCCTTTTTTCCGATAATAATATCTTTATATTTTGTACAGCTGTTCGCAGCTTTTCATTTTATTTCTTTTGTTAATTGCGTTCGGATTTCACCTTTCTCTTTTATTTTCGGCGAAATTCATTTAAACGTATCGTTATAAAGTTCTATTACGAAATAAGCGTCACGAACGGTCACGAATATTTGATTCACTAAATTCATGGTCGTTTAAATGGCATTTGAGTCAAAGGGGCAATCGTGTGGTATGCGAGTTCTTTCGATCATCAAGGTCGTCCGACTCCCGCAAAGCAATCCATCAATTCTCCTTCTTCCTTGCCGCGTGCGAGCGGAATATTTTCTTTCGAACTTGTACCCCTCTCCTACTTCCTTCCCGTCCGAGGTTGGGCCTCTCGTATTTTGGGCTTGCGAGGCGTATCATATTTTTCCATTTCGACGTTTATGGCCGGTGCGTCGCGCGCCCGGTCGATTCTTCTTCCGCGATCCGAGATTTGTAAGGACGGATTATATCTGGGAAAATGTTTCCCATGGGGGCAAGGGACAGCGGAGAAATCCTAATAAAGAATTTGATATGCGTAACATTCGGCGGCGGGAAAATTTTCTATTTGTATTTTTTTTTCCTTTTTTTTTTTTTTATTGAATTTTTTCGTCGCGCGAGATTTTTAGACACGTACATCTCGCCGAACGAATCTCGTCGGCTCAAATTCCCGAGCATCCGCATATTTATGGCTGTCGACATTTGTTTGTCCGTGATCGCATCAACCATCGACCGACGTGGCATTCGTTTTGCAATGTTTCGCAAAGCGGTTGTCTAAAGTAATAAGAGGGCGATTCCTCTCCGGTAATCGATTACTCGGTGATATTCCCGTGCTTTCTTTTTCCCTCTTTCTTTATTTCTCTCCGCACGATTTCCCTGTTTCGCGATTTGCGGTTTCCAAACCGCCGGCTAGTTTTCCGCGGCAGAAAGTAACATCGTGAGAAGAGTAAAGAGAACTCTTTTTTTCTTTCTCTCTCTCTCTTTCTCTCCCATCTCTTTTCTTTACCTCTGTCAGAGCCTTCCGCTCGGGTAAACACCCACCGGAAACTATCTGGTGGAAAAATAAGCAACGAACGGGTTTGCGTGGCATTGATGTGATGTTTCGCGGGAGGCAAAACGCGATTTCATTCGGCATGAAACACGCGTTATTTAAGAGCCGACAAGACACGAGAATTTTTTTTTTTTATATAAGCATTGCGCTCGCATAAATTATGTTTTACGGAGTGATTGAATAAGAGAAGAGCTTGCTGTACAAATAACTTTATCTATCTATTCCATAAAATAAATAACACAAATGAAATATAATATTATCCGCCAAAACAGATATATAGCGCATATTTCTAAATATGAATTTTTCCAATACATTTATCCGCCGATTTCTCTCCCGTCTCCTCAAAGTATCGTTTTTCTTGTTTACGAGAGAGAGGAGAGAGGCTTCGGTATATGTTTGTATGAATGTGTTTAGGCGGCATCTCGGAAAAGGGCCGGCTCCATTTTCTCGGCGATCGAACGTCCAACAGGATACTTGTATATAACTCATATCGCGGGAAATTAATTAATTAAATCGCCCTCGTTGCGCGCGGGATGAGATCGATACTGAAAATTAACTGCCGCCGTAATATTCACGGCGCAGGCCCGTCTGTCTTTCGTAGAGACGGCCTGTCGTCGATGGAGACGACAAATTAGCGGACGGGCTAATAATCATGAATACGCGGCCATGATTCCGGCCATTGCTAATGATAATCGTTCTGTAGTTTAAATCGAAGCAATCTTAATTTATTTGCCGCAATTGAAGCGACTTTTCGAGATTATCGGTAAATAGAAATTGCATTATTTCTGTTTGCTTATGAATTTCATTTCTAAATAGAGAAATTCTCGTACGTCACGCGTCTGATTTTCACTCGTCTTGACCTTAACGTAATGCAGAGATTATTTGTATTAATTTGCGAAAATATTCGGTTATTAGTAGGAATATATTATAATTTGAATCGTGCTCGATGCAACGATTGGCAAAAACGATACCGATGAAATATCTCACTGCCGATTTCTGGAACGCGGTCGAAATAAAGGATTCGTTGATCCGTCATCGTTCGTTCCGTAAATAAAACGACAGAATAGCTTCGCGACGAGCTATTGAAAATAACGCCATTCTTCAGCACGACATTCTTCATCGTTCATCGGCAACGTTTGTATCGGCCGGTTTTGAAAGCAATTTCGTACAAAACCGTCGATTGTGCAACCAATAATGCAAACTTTCGATAATCCGATCACTCGTCTCCTCGTTAATTAGATCGGATTACCGAGAGATTGCGTACACAATTTTTGGTCGCGTAAACGATTCGCTATCTTTCTCTTTCTCTCTCTCTCTCTCTGTTTTTTCCCGCTGCCAAAAATCAATTTCTTGTTACGCGTAAGCCGCGGAAGCGTTCCCGCTATCATGCGTATTTTGGCTATATCCCTCCCTGGAAAATGGTTTTTTGGTATATACATGGTGAAATTGGTTAGTCGCTTTACGTGTGCAGGTGGATGGAAAATTCTTGTCACGTAGAAGTTTTTGTGCGATACCGCGTTTGGTGAATATTAAAATAATAGACCTTTGCGAAGCGCGTGGGGAGGGATGTCGCGAGTACCGCTTTTTCCCGAAGATGATATTTCAGGAATGTAACGGAGAGGGGACACGCGCTTTCTAACTTTCCGCTATTGTAATCGTGTTTTGCGCCGCGCGCACAAAATAATATTAATTATTATAGAAAATGACCCGTTGTAAGCGGAGCTTAACGCGCGCCGGTTCTCGCGTCGAACGAACAATCCGAGGCTCTTCAACCAGGAAGTGAGTAATTTCGACATCCACCGCGCCATCCACCCACCGAGCGGAGAGAGATACTTTAATTAATTCCATCACCGTGCGATGAACGCCGCCGATATTCTTGCGCGATAAAAATGTCCCGACATAATGACAGCTCGCGTGGATTTCATCGGGGAAAAATAACGGAGAATGACTTTTGTAATAGATTCGGGCGAAGCGCGGTCTTGTAATCTGCGACTTGTGGTTGAATCCTCTTCTCTTTTCTTTTTGCAAAATAGAATTAAAATTCTAGAAAGAGATTTTGTCTGGTATACTTCCTGCAGATTATAAAATATAATTGTACTCTATATATATTTTACAAACGTACGTGTTCCTTATGCTATTTTTATATTTAATAAAATAATTTTGTCTCTAATTTTTTTTTGGCAAATAACCACAGTGAGGTCTGACAAACCGCACCGTGTCAGTTGAAAGGAAAGAAATAAAACATGTTAGTTAAAAGTTAATGAAAAACTCGTATTGCCAACGTTCAGCTTTCTTCGGGAAAACGACTTTGTCGGATAGCTTCTCGAAAATTCAATCAAGACGTATGTGTGTCAGGGCCAACGGGTCGTTACCTCTCGACTGTTAGATTCCGAGACTCATTAGTGTGACTCTGAACAGACGTTCCACTGCAAACAAACGGGTCGGCTTTACAGTCACATACCAAAAGCAGTAGGATTATTATATCCCGCGGAGCGCCGTTTATTTGGCTCATTTCTATTGAGGCTGGTTTTCATCAATTTTGATTTAAGGTTAATGCCAGACAGCTGAGTCTCTTCTCTATTTATAATGCATGTTGAACTATGAATTAAAAAAAAAACAAGTTGCCTAAGATCAACGTTAATTATTAATGTAACTTAATTTGAATTGTTCCCGATTTTTTTTACAAATCTATTATAATATTTGGCAGTTAAATTGCTTAAATTTTTGTTCTATTTTTGATTCGGTAAAAATTATGATAGAAACTTTATTATATTAATCAAGATGACATGCATTATAGGCCAAGATAGCTCTTTTTCGAAATCACATCTCACGGAGTTTTAAATTTAAATATCCGACACCTCGCGCACACCCACGTAATATCGTAAAATATTTCATGAATCCGTGCGTTGGCTGGCATTCGGGATCGTTTATTAGTTCCGGTCGAGTAACCAAGAGGCATCGGCAGCTGCCTTACGTCAGATATCTCTCTGATCATAACCCAGTATTTTCGTCGAGCCGTTTCACTCATCTAGGACTTCACGAATACGACCTTTTCGCCATATTGGCGAAAAGGTTATTCGAGAATCGGTGCCTCCCTCTATTTCTCTCTCTTCCGTTCGCTCCCTAAATCGTTCGTTTCACCTTAAAAAACCCTCGGACGAGCTGGATGCAGCTGCTCGCAGCTGTTCGTCCTTATGCCAAACGTTACACATGCTCGGGACACCGGGCACTTGCATTGTTACTGATGCTTCTTGTTATGATTTTGAACAGCTGCACCTGCTTGGTCCTGTCATTCTTTCGTCAACTGACGATTAGCAGCTTGCAATAAAAGTGTCTTCCGCGATAAAAATAAAACGACAGACTTTATACATTATTATTAATATTTATTACATTCTTACAAAAATTATTTAAATGCATTACATAACTAGTTTTAGAAATAAACAATAAGAAAAAATTAGAAAAATACTAGAAAAGATTAAGCACAAAAAAAATGGCATAAATTTTAATTTTTATCTTTATTATTATTTAAGGAAATGAAATATGTACGTGATTACAAAATAATATGTTATTCTTGGTACAGATATAAATACACGTAAAATAATATTTCTCTCGTGAAATGTCTCTCATGTATTTTGAGGTGACAGTAGGTGCGATAAAAACGTGTGACGATAGCGACGTGACGACCGTTTGGCACAATCGTCGCGTGAAATTATCTGGCGCGTAATTTGCGCGTTGGATATGTCGCGCGCGGTCCATTCGCGAGCGGTATCGCCGGAGCGTTTCTGGCAAAGGTATATTACTCTTGGTAGCGCTATGAAATTATTGCGAAACGAAGCATTGTTGCCGATCGCACTCTTCGAAACAATATCGCGCTTGGATGGACGCGTTGCGTATTATTGGCGAGCGACGTAATTTCATTTTGCATGCGTAATTGCGTACTCGACGTGTTCAGTTGTGCCTAAATCTCTCTCATATTATTCAAGTCCAAACTGATCAAACTATTCAACCGATTCAACTATCGTGACGATAAATTCGGGATAATTTGTTTAACAATGGAATCTTTAATAATATTTTTTATAAGAGATTGTTCTATACGTATTTTTTTACAAAAAAAAAAATTATATATTGTATATATTTTTAATATATATTAATTTTCTATCAAAATTGCTAATATACATTTTGCGTTATCATTTTCTCAATGTTTTTTAAAGAGTGTCTTCGTAAAATTTCGAGTGCTTTAGTTTTAAATTATATTTTACGAAAAACTCTCGGCAAGTAAAAACTTGCATTTTTAAAAAATCATAATTTATATCTTACACCCGAAGCTTTCATGTGGTTCGCGAGGTGGGGGGTTCTCTTCGATCACATTGTCGGCGCGGAAACGAGGTTACCGCCTGCGTGACGGTGATTTAATGAAAGTGACGTCTTGACAACGGGACGCGCCGATCGGAGATTAATCTGTTGCACACTGCGTATATGGACGTACCGCCATGGATATGCGTATAGAATGTGAGTCGTCGTTACCGAGAATTACGTTCGCATGTTATACAATACATCTGCGCGTGCATGCTGCGTGTGCACACGCATGATTTCAAGTCCGTCGTGTATATTAGCTCGAGTACGAGTGCACGCTTTTATCAGCTTATCTTTGAAAGCGACGGTAAACATTTGAATTATTAAGCCGCCGCCTCCTTTCCTCCCCCCCCCTCCCCTTTCCCTTCCACCACGCTTTGTTGAGACGTGCTCTGCCTGATGGTGGATGAGGTCGGCGAAGAAAGGAACGCGATGGAAAGAGAGGTGCGGAGGCACCGACATAATAGCTATGGGACGAACAAAGGGGACTCGAGCAACGTCGAATGCAAGAAATTAACCCTCCGTAAACCCGGGACGGCTTTCACTTGCGGAAACTCTGGAAATGTGATATTTTCATAAAGGCAAGGGACCTCGAATTATAAGTTGACGCGAGTTTTATGAGAAAATCTTACACTTAGATATTTTTCATTGAAATATTATTTTCAATAAAATACGATATTTAAAGAATATAAATTTTTCAAAATGCGATGAAAATCCGGTATTATTTAAATTTTGATAGGGTTTTACATTCACTAAAATAACGCAAAATATTTAATGCAAGAGATTTCGAATAAGTTTCAAGATCTGATGAAATGATTAATCCTAGAATATTGTGTTGTACACAGGACACTTTTGTGCATGCTATAAATCGGATTACAGAGAGATAAAATTTGCAACATGCGTGGAAAATGTAATAATCGAAACATGTGGAATATTGCATGTTTGTTATCTGATACGTTTGACGTCATTTGTATCCGATATTCAGTATTTCGTGTATAAAGCGAAATGGTATTGTCAGCTGAAAAAATATTACAGGGAGAAGGTAGTATACGGAAAAACATTCTCTCATTTAGGAGATATATTATTTCGATCATATGTATAATATATCCTGGATATTCTCTTTCTCTTTCTTTCTCTCTCTCCATCTCTCTTCTTTTTTTTTTATTATTTTTGCGCGATAATACTCTGTTAAATAAACTCAATTGATATCGAAAATAATTGGACTGAAGTACCTGTGATTTTGTAAATATGTTTTCAAACCGATAAACCTGGATAACAATGGGCAATTAATTTATAACAACGGGATGTAACAAGATCTATGGCCGCAAAGGGGCGAAAAGAACAAAGGAAGAGAAAGTTCTCGTACATTTTACAAGTTTCCTTTAAAAAATAATTTGTCAGTAATGCTCAATTTGCATGATGCTCAATGTCCGCGTTAGTAAATGATAAATGCTTATAATTATGCTTATTTTATTGATGCAATCGGTAATGCAACGCGAACACTGGTAACACGTCAACGAAGCGTAGCGAATGTAATAGAACTTGCACTCATTGAGGTCAAGAACCATTCATAATGTTTGTGAATACTCAGCAATTCTCTCATATCAGATACAATACACCCGTAGCGTTTCGAAAATTGAAACCAGTCCGATACATAGATATATCGTATATATCTATATAAAAAATGTTCTAAAATCATTATATGTTCTTTTATAATAGCAGATTTTCTGACCAATTTGAAGGATTTTTTCTTGACGAAAATATCGAGGCATTAATAATTTTTGAATTATAAACGAAATTATATATGATATTTCTGATATGTGATATTTTTTTATTATTATCTTTGTGGTATGTTTATAAAATTTTATTTAATTACTTTTTTAATTGGCACACAAATGACATGTATTTTGACTCTGTAAAACAGATATTTAAACACTAATTATACATCTGTCGCTGACGATAATTTCGAACGGTATTATCTGCGTAATATATATCACCTTGGGATTTATCTAACTATTGTCGGCGAAATTCAAAGAGGCCGGGTGAGAAAGGCAAGAAGTTGGGGCTGATGAGCTTGTTAGAGTTTTCGGGCAGTTCTTTCGGAGCAACTTTCATCGCAGAACTTTCGCCCTCGATACCTGCACTTGTTCGCTTCGGGACGATGGGTGAGGTCGGACCTTTGTGATTTCGATCGATTATCTTGGCGCGTACCGAAAGGGACGGGCAGACAGACTAGCTTTTTCGCTCTCCGAATGGAAAAAAGTGAAAGTATGTCGGTGGGTCAAGTGTATGCCTAAGATTTCTTGCGTAATGTCGCTATCCGTCTTGTTTTTTCGACAGTTGAATGCGCGCTCGATTTCTTTTTTCTACTATTGTAATTGCCGTTTCTTTTTCAAATATATGAATTTTATCTTATATAATAAAACGATGCATTTTTCATATCATTCGGTAAGAAAAGCGCCGATAGCGCTCGCCTTGTTGACTGTCAACGGCAAAAAAAATTATTGTCGTCTATATTTTCGCGTATGGCGCAAGTTTCCCGTCTATACATGTAGAGTAACGATATTGCGGTATCGATATTTTCGCGCTGATACCCGGTGTCGCGAAACTTTCCGCGCGATAGTTTCCCCTGTCTAAACTAGCGATACTTTCGAAGTATCGATCGCGTTCCCCGTCTCTCCGACCACGTGTTCGCGCGTGTTTCAGAGTGCGGGCCACGTTTTCGTAACTTCTCTTCGTAACCG
>NW_021848556.1:910278-921309 GCF_003651465.1 Formica exsecta
CTCTTCGGATAATTTCTCGAAATGCTCAAGGTCGTGAAATCGAACTCTTCCCGAAGAAAATGGGATACCTTTGGAAATTAGATATGGATTCGTAATGATTTCTCCGAACCAGTTTCTCGAAGATGTTTATTTTTTCATTTTTATCTTCCCTCTTCTGCTTCTCTCCTCTCTATCTGTTCTTTCTCGCACATTTTACGTGCCGCGCTTTTTTTCTCTTGTCGTTGTTCGCTTTTGTATGCAGGCGCATAATTGTTCACTGGTGCGACTATGTTTCTCATACGACGATGACAACAGACGTTTCTCGAATTTTAAGGATTATGAGTAACACGGGCGAAGGATTACCTAGTGCCCCTCGTATTTTTCGAGATCGTTTGAGGGTCCGACATTCTTCAAACCGGTTAACTTCCCTTCTCTTCTTCTTTTCTCTTTCTCTCTCTCTCTCTCTTTCTCTTTCTCTTTCTGTGCCTACTGTTCTTCATGCTCGCAATCTGTAATCTCACTTTGATAAAAAATTCTTTTTCTCCCATACAGCGACTTTAGGAGAATTTTATCACATTTCAGTTTGAGCAACTGTTGAAACAATTTTTTTTTTCGTATAGTAAAAATTTTACTAGTCATCATTTGCTTTTTCTCAACTTTCTAACGTTTAAGATCGTCACTCAGAGTATAACATATACTTCCAGCAGTACTTGATGTACAAATATTGATATGAAACGTATCTCTTGTGCGAGTCGTTAGACAAACGATTGCACGCTCTCTCTCTCTCTCTCTGAATTGATTAGAGTTTTACTACCGATTAATCGCGTTGTCGAATTAACAAAAGGTACGCGGGTCAAATAACCTTTATCCCAGGCGCGAGTTATAATTATATAACACGACCCGCTTTGAAAACGCCGACGGGAAAGCGATAATTATAAGCGACCCTGGTCGCCGATAAGCCTACCGCGATCGGCTAATGCGGCATATTATTCACTTTTGCATCGCGTACACACGGTTAACGCGCAAATATTAACGGTCCGTTATTATCCGGGCGAGTATGCGGCGAAAACAACGAGCTGGTATTGCATATAAATATGCATACGGGCTATTTGCCCGAGTATTTGTCCGTTACACTGCAGGACCGGGGGCCGCCTGCAGCTGCGAGCGCCGATGTTTTGTCCGAGATATGAGATTAAAGGGTGTAGATACAGTAGGTACGATCGTCGGGCATCGCTAATTATTCAGGCAGACGACAAGATGCACGTAGAAAGTATATATCTGGATACTTAATACCGGAACGCTAATGAGAATTGTCGATAACGATCTCGACATTGACTCTTGCTCGAAAATATCGTGGCAACAATAGACTTCTATTTCTGAAAGCGATGAGTAAGGATCAATCTTTCGATTTTTTTACAAAGTACGTATATAGCGTGAGATAGCACAATTACTCTTTCATGTAGTGTATGAATAATCAGATTGAATAATAATTAAAAGGCTAACGATTTCAGTTCCGCGTCGCTACGCATGTTTTACGGGATAACCTTGAAGATTTACGATTGAGAACCATTGGTAAAGAAAGAAAAAAAAAAAAGAATTACATATGCACGATGCGTCAGCGTCTGGACGCGTCTTCGTGTGTGCGGGCGAAAATACTTTCCTTGATCGATCAAAATTTGTTGATTGTGTACGACGGAAATTTTTTCAAAATCCACGTCGTTATCAGACGTGATCTTAAAAGCGTCGAGTACGAGTACGAATAAAATCGAGTATCTAATTTGTGTGTGTATGTGCGGTTTATTTTAAAATTAATTAAAATTTGACGCAATTATTTTTCCTAGGCCTATATTATAATAAGAAAAAAAAAAATTAAATATTCTAATGATGAAAAATATAATTTTTGATCGCGACATCAGGAATCTTTTCTACACATGTATGTTATCGCGTCTATTTTCTTATTCAAAGTAATAGACATAATCATGATTTACGCAATCAGAATTCTTTACAGATTATACGTCTTATCGAGAAGATCTTTGATTCATCGTTACGATGAAGAATAATTTTTTCACGTGAAAAATGATTTCTCATTTTTATTTATCTTTCTCTCTGGGAACCTCCGCCTGTTGCGCGACCTTTATTTACCTTAGTCTTAACCTTGCTCGTCTCCATATGCGTTTTTGGTGGAGCTAATGAAGTTTCTCTATCGCGCGTGTGTATACAAAATCTTACGCAAACACGAGTTGCCACCTGTAGGGTCTCTTTGTGGAAATCGAAATTAGAAAGTCCGTGATAGATTTCGCGTTCTTCGAATTATTTTGCGACGGAGACAACGAGACCAGTCCTCTATTTATACGCAAAAATTTGAATGCTTGAGACGTCGTTGGCAAGCGAGACGGAAACCTCATCGACATTTCGCTCCGTTCCACGTGGCTTACTTGTGTGTAACCTTGTCTGACACTTTTTGACGTCACGCGTATGACTGTGTCGATCCACGAACAATGGAAAGTTCAGCGTTCGAGGCTCGTGCTCGAAATTTAATGGCGAGCTCGCTCTCAAAAAGTGATTTTAATAATGGGATTAAATATAAGCTCTAACAGTTTGAATTTCTTTTTCTCCCAATTTCGAAAATCGACTTTAATGATGAATTAAATCAATCAAAAGCTTATATATTATACAGAGAACTTTTTCTTATGTAATTAAAAAAAAAGAATATATGTTTTGGATTATATTACGCGTGATGCGGTTTAATTTTATTGAGATATATGTATATTATTATACGTATATCATTATATTAATTACCTTGTTTCTGGAATTTTTCTCTATAATTTTTTCTCTATAATACATATATAAATTTAAATTATTATATTAACATATAAAAATATAATCGCCGGCGTATAAATTTTTCTCTACTTTTTTCTACATGACTCTCAAATACGACTTTCAAATATTGTCGTACGAGATGAAGCGTAAATGAAGCTATAACAGTATCGAATAACGTATTGCGTGAATAAAAAAAAAAAATACGCCGTGATTGTATCTCGATGTTGTAGCATGGCATGAGTTACGCGGATCGATCGAATCATCAGGTTCCGTATAGAGTTTATACGGGCCGTTTACACACGATCTAATCAGTTAGCCGCGCAGGGAAGGAGCCGGAGAAATCAATATCTTTCGGTCGATGAGTCAGTCCGCGTGCGCACGATGTCACCAAAAAGACATCTCTCAACTAAAATTCGCCGACCGGTAAAGTTCGCGCTAATCTTATGCGAATATAATCGCCGGCGGGAATCTCGAGAGCCTGTTTCGCTAATTGCGACACGATGAGTTTTTTTTACGCCGGTCGGTTCAACAGGTTTCATTACGGCAGATATACGAAAAACAACGCGGTTTGAACGTCGCTTTATAATCTTACTTACTTATGTTTATCTTTTAATTACTGACAATAGGACTTAATAAGATTACCCCTTCGAAGGGAATTCATAATTTCCGCTAAACACGCGACGAGATGTATTTAAGAATAAGAAGAGAATGTTATTTTTTTTAAAATAATATTTGTGCCGGTCTCTTTTTTTCAGAAAACGTAAATTAACCGCGATAAATTGTGAGCGTATGTTTTTACTTGGATCAAGTGTGGGGAAACCATCTCCCTTTTTCGTCGCTCTCTTCAAATGTTAATCTACTTTCGAAAAAACATGAACGGCTATCAATCTCTTTGCCTTCCTGCGCGTAAAACGCGCCGGTTATTCGATCGCCGGTAAATATATACGTATCGGCCCATCGATAGCGTATTTGCTTAACCAAATTGGTGGTCGCATGCGAAATCGAACATTTCAAAGCGACAAAGCGGCGGGCGCTTTGTGCCGTATGGAGTTTGCGTTACTCGATGAAGGAATTATTCGTAGGAAAAATAATTTATCTCTGTGTGTTGGGATTCGGATAATTTATTTGTTAAAACATTGATTATTTTTTCTAGCTGTGTATGAGCGAATTTGTGGCGTATTTAATGCCAATGCGATTAGGTGCCGAAATCCATCTCGTTTAAATCGCCTTTATTCCCCGATCAAGCGTATTATAATTATATTCGGGCTATGTTTTGCATAAATTTATCGATTTACCAATGTGCTACGTTTTGCTAACGTGTATTATTAAATATACGAATGCACGATTGTCGCGTGTATGTGCTATCGATTGATTCATGCATACCGCGTGAATACGAAAATGGATTATTTATCTGGTTGCAGTCGAACGGTTTATTAAATCCAATTAATCGTATCAACGAAGACCGGCATAAAGCAGCAATCTTCATGCAGCATTAAATGAATCTTATTAATAGGGAATATATTAATTTTGATTATGGAAATAAAATTGCAATTAGTAACTTCAAACATATCGAATAAATATTATTATTACCGTTTTGATTGAGATAATTATTGTTATTTGTACAATGAACATTTCTGCGTATTTTTGTACTCTTTATCGCGTCAACGAAACAAAGTTACGACTCCGGCCAAGAGCGTTTCGTAGAATGTCATTCGGTATTCGGATGAATGTGAAATTGGCGAGGGACGTTAACGGCCGATCGACTCTTCGGCTAAAAGGAAAACCGTGTAGCGAAGGAAATGGCGAGAATTACATAAATGCCCGGAACCGCAAAGTTTACACGATGATCGAATTACACGACGTCGGTTTGCTGGCCGAGGGCCAATCGACCTCACGTTGGCATTTCGAGTTCTTTTTGTTAGTTACGCGAGAGAGGCAAATACACACGCACACAGCTGCAGCATTTTTTTTACATCTCGTCGAAACGACCGGATTTTTGGCGAACTTTATTTAGCGGACAGAACCGCACTGCACGCGCGAAAAGGAAACATTCAAAAAGATACAGTATTTTTGACGAAAGTATATATATATATATATATATTTTGTTTCCGTCGCGTCGACGTTCGGCCAAACAAATTCCTGGCGTATTTCAGTTTGAGCCACGGATGCGTAGAAAAAAAAAAAACGACGCCCATTTCTTCCGGTAAAAGTACTTTATTCTCATTAGCGGTTGCAAACATCAGTTAACCGACGGTCCCGCGCGGTGACACGGATAAGAACGAAATTGCTATACCCACGCAAAGTGCCCCGATGGAATTACCGAGGAAACGAACGAACGGCCAACCTCCGACTCTCGCTGATTGTAGCTGGCAGTGCAATTTTTTAATCGAGTTAGCAACTCCCGCTTTTAGCTACGAGGGTACAAATGACGTAACTCCACGCGCGGCGCAACCAAACTTTAACCCTTTTAGAATAAATCTAATTTTTTGAAATTAACCGCGATATACATAAAATAGCCGTAACTGTATGCAACTTTCGTACGAATCGAACAATTTTCACGGTACGCGCGCCTGTTTATAGAAATCGCGTTATCCGCATATTAAATGACCAAGTTAAGGGTTTTATTTCTGAAAGTAAAGATGAGATGAGACGCTCGTACATTTAAACTACGCGTTGAAAAATCGACGAGCTGATAAACATTCCTTTAGCATCTCGGGCGAAAAATTTCCACGGCAGCAACGCGTCGGGAACTACGCTTAGGTAGGATTAGTGTACTGTTTTTGCATGAAATATAGGAATTCCTCGCATCCGGGACACGTGTACATTGTCGGTGCAATCGTTGCACGTGTGGCAAAAGCTGCACGAGACCGTTCGCAGGCCATTGGCAGCGACCGCAGACATATCGGCGGCGCGGCCGGTCAGGCTTCTGAATTATTGAAGCCGAGCCGACGCAGCTCCGCATAGATACAGCCGTCTAATGCCTTCGACCTTTGAAACGACTCTGTCGATATGAGAATATCCTGGAATAGCCGGTTTGTCCATTTCGCGGCTCCAGAATAATTAGAACTATGATTATTTGACGCGATGAACACAACCGGCAAGAAACGATGATTGTCGATTACATTGTTGGACAATAATATGCAGTCTCACATTTAACTAAACGTCGCAATCGCTCTGATTAACTCTGTAAATGGCGCGATAATGGCAATGGAATAATGACAATAACGCGAGCAACGATTTGCGATGTGACTTCGGGAGATTCGTTTCGAGTGCCGGAAATTTGATACGGAGATCTGTTTCCAGAGATTTGTCTGGGTCACCGGGAATAGATTTTTATCGCGACAGCGTCGCGCGGCGAATTATTTACTTCTTGCCAAGAATAGGCCAGTCCGAAATTTATTTATCTACTGTCCCTGCTCGCGCGCGCAGGGCGCTCGACCGAAATATCGTCTCGTCCCGTGAAGCTTGCCCGGTTCACCTTCACGGTTCTTGCTTCGTTCCCTCGACCGTTCCAGCGCTTCGACGACGGCGAATCTGCTCATCCCGGGACAGGTTCTCGATAGTTTTTGCTGTCTTATAACGTCTCGTACAACGCAGTGCTTCTCAATAAAGCAGATCGCGGTTGATCTTCATTCGCAATCTTTAGTTAGAGCTCAGTGGTGGACATATTTAAAGTGTAGATTATAGTAATTATTTAAATTGTTTTTAAATTAAATATTATTTGTGAAATTTATTTTTCAAATGGCGAATTTATATATATATTTATAGGAAATATTTATTTAAAATTTATTAATTTAGTTTAAGCAAGGAAAATAATTAGAAAAGTGATACACTATTTATTTCAATAATTATCATTAATTTAATGCCAGTCGACAATTGTCATAATATAAGAGAAATAACAATATAAATATATTTTTAAATATTTTACCGCTCATATAATAAGAGAAATAATTATTTTAAGTGATTATTTGAGAAAAAGTAACGTAATTATATTATTTCTAGAAAACATCTAGAACTCATATGATTAATTAGTAATAAATTGATCTTAGAAATAATGCGATTTAATTTTAATAATCTTTCTTCAGAAATTGTCAGTTATTCTAGGCGATAGAAATTGGGGCAATTTTTCTTTTTATCAAGCCTCGAGTCTCAAAGTAAAAAAAAAAAAAAAAATAAGATGAAGTAATCTCGAAAAGTGCAAAGTGGGCGTAAGGTGTGAGTCGAGTATGCTCGACATAAGCGATAGACGAATGAGCTCGGCAGCGTCGGTCGACAATTGCCAATTAGTCAGTCCGACCTGTTAGGTCAATTGGACTCGCGTTTCCAGCCGATTCAGGAGTCCGGTCATGTCCTACCGTGAAATTACTCGTTGGCCACACGCGTCGCCGGCGTTTCCCTGGACCACCATTCTTAGCGAGACGCGCTTCGATAAATATCATCATCTTGATAGACGGAGGCATTTGAATTTTTCGTGGGAAAAAACTGGCACGCTGATTGCGATACCGTTATAATTCGAATGTAATCATATTCACATCATTGAACAACACGACGATATAGTAATACATTGAATATCTCGCTACTGACCATCAGCTGCTGCCGGTTTGCGAGCCGATTTTTATCCGAGACTGTACACGCACACGTGTATTCCCGAGGCGCACGCATGTTCGTCTCGACGACATATGGCAGTGCTCCAACAAGTGGCGGTAAAAACGAGTTGTGCGTGTGCGCGGCGTGTGCATGTGGAGATATCGGTTGTACACGCAACGTGACGTCCATTGTTCAGAGATGGCCTGTAAAGGGATGTCGCATATTTCATTTCATCATCGATTTTCTGTTCAAAAAATTTGTTCTCGCCCAAATGGACTACAGAGCATATATATCGCCGGTTCTATTCCAGATTTTTTTATATACCACGTACGCGTTTCGAGATCTTGTTTAAGATTTTTACGAATTTAGGAGACCGATCAATAATGGAGCACATTTATCGATCCTGAGAAAATCCAGGCCGATGCGTTCTATTTTTTATAAATCGGCAAAAAGTTATGCCGCTTCAACCTCATCCTTTCTCGTGTCCCAATATTTATCTTCGTTTAGATCCGTTCCGCTCGCCATCTGTAACCTTTCCACTGAGATGCGCGATGCGTTGTCAACGTAACGAAGTTAAAGGGGTGGACTGTTTTGTTAATTGGTTTCCTGATGAGTGCACGGGTAAAGAATAGGTAATTGCGAGAGAATTCGCGGCAGCTTATTTTTTTATTAAACTTTGCGAACTTTGCTCGTTTCATCATCATTATTCTTTCCAAATAAACCGCATTTGTTTCGAGATTCAAGATTTATGGCAATTTTATGAAAAGCGACGTGATAAAATTAAAACGTAAGGTTGTTACCTCATATCTTTCTCTCGATAAGAATGGTGGATTAAAATTAAGCGATCGATCCTGTATTGTATAAAATTGGATCGCTTCCCGCAATTTTTTTTATAAATTGACGAATTTTTTTTCTCCTTATCTCTGTATCGTTTGTGGATACAATGGTTGTGTAAAGCAAACGCGGCCTATATAAATTAAGAAGTTAGGAAGCTTTTAATAAGAACATCGATAATCTCTTTTAACACAATCGTCGCAAATGTATTTTATTTACACAAATTACGTTCTCTTTACTTTACTTTTATCAGTGCTTGTCGCACTGACGGCGGCGTGCACTTTGGGCGATTTATTTTACCCACATGCACATATAAAACGCGCCAGACGCGCGTTCGACGCCACAGGACGACGGGCAACGATGTGAAATCACCAAGGCCAAGGCCAGCCAGTGCCGTGTCAAGAAATTCTCGTTCCACCTGGCTTTCTCTCCTTGCCATTGTTCCGAGGAACACAGCGAACATCCGTTGATTATCGTGCCGGGCAATCTGGCGCAGGGGCGCGTGAAGAAACAGGAAGAAGGAGGGGAGGGGGAGAATTAAAAAGAAACGACGAGGACGAGAGGAAGAATTAAAAACAAAAGGGCATAAAGAGAATAAAGGGGGAGAGGTACGGAAAGTTGGGAGAAGGAAGAGGCAGTGGACCGGCGAGAGCATGGCGGCGCTGTTTCGTTGCTTTGCTAAGAAGAAAACAAAGGATGAAGAAAATGGAGAGGGGAAAATAAAACTCGCGCGGCGCGGTGCGGAAAAAGCGGAGCGCACGGTACGATGGCGGAAATTTAGCATAAAATTACACGAGAATGGCGGGTGGTTAACGAGAGGCGTCGGTCGGACGAACCAACGGACGTACGGCGGGATGCGTCGATTGTAATTCAAATCGCGGCTCGGTATGTGGCCGCGTACAATCGCCGGCAAAAGTTGCCCACGCGTGTTTCAAACGAGTCTATCTTGACGCGATTGCGGAATATATTAATATCAATCATTGTCATTTTGAAATCACGATTTTTAATCTGGATTTAAATAATAGAAAGCGTTTGTATAGAGAAGACACGTGTTAGAAATAACTTAAAAGATTCTTAAATATTTGAGTCATGTTTTATGGACATTCCTGTGTTTTTAGGGCATCAGCGATTGTTAAAGAAATAAAAAATAAATTCTTTATCAATATTCAAAGGAAACTTATTATTAGATAATCTCTCCTGGAGGCGGAAATGGTCGCTGGAGGCTTATTTCTGGTCGGTACGATACACCGTTTTGTTTTCCTGGTTCGCTTCCTTACCGTCGGCGAACGAGCCCGGATTCTACCTTATCCTCCAGTGGCTAAGAGAGCCAGCCCAGTCAGCTGTTTAAGAAAAAGCCCGCCGATTGATAGACGTCAAGGCCAATCGTTCGATTGACAGATACGATCTCGAAAGTCGCATCGCGACGATATAATTAAAATCGCGTTCATGGTCACCTGGTGCAATGAACCTCGTGGAAGTCTCTTGCGCACTCTTGCCTTGGACGCGCTTCTTCGTTAATTAAAGATCTCGCTATAATTGCTAGTAGCCCGACGCGAACATTCGTTCCGGCATTTCTGGTAGGTATTGGATTTGTGTAGGAATTTATAGGATATCTAGCTTTAAATCAGTGGAAATAGAGATCTTGAACTAGGGAGCAATATTTTTTTTTTTTTTAATAACTTAGATATGCGAATATCTCGAAGAGCAGTTTAAATAGTACAGTTGCTTTGTATATGCTCCAATTTTTCAACGAATGACCATTGAGCCTCGTCACATCAGTCCCCTTATTTTTTTTTACTCCTGACCGACACCCTTTGTATTCTGCGCTGTGTAAATAATGTATCCTGAGGAAAGGGAAGGCCGTCATGAATAAATTGAAACTTCACCAGGGTGGGTGTCGCACCGGAGAAAGGCCTGACCGTGTTGTCTCATTAGCATGCAAATTTTGCGAGGATGGGGTGTGTCGGATGGGCTCTCTCATCCTCCCCTCGTTCAGTAAATTCGTCTTTCTTTCGCACTCTCTTCGACCCTCGACCTTCGTGTCTTCCTTCGTGCCGTGCCGACTCTTCCAGCGAACGAACCGTTTTCGTCGATCTTCGTGTCAGCAACTCGAGTAACTGCGACCGCCACCGGTTATCTCGACCGGGGATTACGTTACTTGATAACGCACGTTCGCGCTTTGCAGCAGCGATTTTCGAGGCTTGTTCGTCACGATACACGTTGTTAGAGCTGCCATTTCGCGTCGATTATATTTGCGGATTTTTAAGCAGCCGCGCTGCAATGATGCGACCGTAACTGATAAAATATATCTCATCGTTCTATCTTAAAGAAAATTAATTCTCACAGTTTCTAAATGTAAATAAAATGTATTATCTTAGAGATAAAAAGATATCCTGTATTTATCTGTCAAAATATGAAGGTACCAAAATGGATAATAATAATAATAAAAATAATAATAAATAATCGCAAATGGTGGTACCAGAGTTACCGCTCTCAGAATTTGTTTGTTAAAATGCTGGTGGTGTCTCCACAGCACAGAGTAATAACGTAAAACGGAGCCCAATTGGTTATCATAACCGCGTGAAATCTTGTTAAGAAGAAAATATGTTACTTCGTGATGGAGACATTCCTGTTTCTTGCTTACGCTCGCCGCTTCTTCTTCCACCTTTATTGCATCGCGAGGGTGGAAAGCATAGAAATTTGAATTATTGCTCATTAAGGTCTCGTGCCGTGAGAATAAAGGCCGACTTCCGCGGTGCGTTGAAGGGACGAGACGAGGAGGGGGGGGGGGGGGGGAGGGGGAAGAGGGGG
>NW_021848556.1:921356-938657 GCF_003651465.1 Formica exsecta
GGGGAGGGGAGGGGGAAGAGGGAGGAGGAAAGATAGGCGCGATTATAAATTCGTGAGATAATGACGGCGCGGTACTTTTAATTAAAAAGCCGCGCGCGGCTTTCTCAGTGCCACCGCGAATTACGTTAAATACGGGAGAAACTTACGCTCTCTCCCCAATAGCGATGGGGGGGACTGTTGTAAAATTTGCCACCCCCTCCGCGTTTGTGGTTCTTATCGCTTCGCATCGCGATGTTGGAACGATGACAAATAACGAGATACAGTACGAGAAATTGGCATGGCGCGTATTTTTTCATTCTCCTAAGTCTAAACAAACGAATTAAAAAAAAATTTATTTTTATTGTAGACACATATTATATATTGTATATTATCAGGTAGTTCTGGAGAGGAAAAATTTGGTCTAAAGTTTTTTTAAAAATTTATTTAATCATTCTGCTCTGTAAAATAATTTACTTGAAGGATTAATCGGTAACAGTTGACGTAGTTTACCGGCGAAACACGTTAAATTTAGGCACAGAGTTGCGTGTCGTATGCGAGACCCGAACAGAGAATTTCAGAGGTGTTCTCCACGTCTCGGCAGCTACCAGCCACGTCGCGGAAACTTCGACTGTGGAAGTTGCAGCTTTGACCGAGACAAGTTGGATCGGCAAAGTTATCTCTGAAACGTCCTCGCCTCGCGCAGCAGCCTTTCTTTCATCTTCCTATGGAAGCGGGGCTGTCTTTAATTCCTTAAACCTCGTACAATTTCGAGATGTAGTTAATTTATCGCATAGATTTTTTAATTATTTTAATAAAGGTAATTTTATATCACTTCGAGTAAACACCGATAAAAAATAAGCCGAGAAGATACTCTGACGAAGTGAAAATTAAAAATCAAAGAAAAATTAAAACAATTATATGGAAATACTAATAAAATAACTATATAAACTAAAAAATATGCTATTTTATAATAAACTGCGTGCAAGATCCATATAAATATGTGTATAAAAGTTGTACTCTCGCAGAGCGTATTTTAATTTGGCGCATCGGTCGTTTCGTGACGCGAACGTTCGCGGGTTAATTTGTTCGGTGACGGTGCAAAACCGCTGTCACGTGTCGCCGTGATGCGACGAAACGCGAAGCGGCGGCGGTACTCACGTGCGATTCGCCGCGTACGAGAGACGCACGTACGCGCGACAGCCGGCGCGGTGGAAACGAAGCGGCGTGTGCCACGCGTGTAGCGCACGACACGACGAAACGTGTGCACCAGGAACGCAGCCTCCGGGGCACCTGTTACATGACCGTGACAAATCTTGTAACGGTTCGTTGCGCGCATGCTGCCGATAAAGCTCTTAGCCACCATGACTGCGCGCGAATCGTCAGTGAATTATTGGGCTGTCATCGCGTGTCGACAATTGGCAAGGTTGAGGAATCGTTTTACATAATCGTTCGCGGTTTCTTTTTTTAGTCTCATTTGAGTCATTCTCGTTCTCCTCGATTTGCGTATTGAATGAGAAATAAAAGCGGCGATTTCAGAGAAAATATTCTACTTCATAATTTTTAAATAATAGTAATGAATTTAAGTATTTTTAAATGACCGTAATTTTTGCGGATTTATATCATTTATATTACTTTATTTTTAGATGTATCTTTTTATTTTATATTATTTATATTATTTTACTTGAAAGTTGTTAATAAAATTTAATCGTGTTTTAATTTCTTGAAATTTTAATTTGAGAGATTTTGTTGCAAATTATAATACAATATTCAAACCGCAAATCTATTTTACCGTGAAATATTGGCGTGTAAATCTACCATGTCGTGATTACGTAGTCGTGACGTTACGTTCTTTCGCTTTATGCGACAGTTACGAAAGTTTCGCGTTTAGCGTAGGTCCGGTTACATCCAGTGCTTCTTTCGGACTCTGGCAAACTTCCGCCAATTTCTCGCTTCAAACTCGGGGAATTTTTCGTCGCTCCTGGAGCGTGTAAATCTTGTAAGGAGAACGATCGCCATGGAACTCGGGGCGAAATTTTTTAACGGAATTACGACGACTTTTCATTAACAGAATTTGCCGATAGAACACGCTTACCGCTTAAGTAATGCTTGCTTTATATTTTTGAATATTATGAATATTTATAATCCTCTCTCTTTAAGTTTATCAATTGAATACTTCATTAATTGTTATATCGCAATATATTAATCGTTTATCATGTCAAGTTTTGTCTTTAACGTATAGTAGTACAAATATATATTTTGTTTCGTTAAATGCGATACAACGTAATAAATATTTCATGGTAGCAGCAATAATAATATTGCCAAAAAATGTCATTTCTATTTCTGACACTACTTGCTGCGAGTCCGATCGATCTTGACCTTTTTTCCTCTGTTTCCAGGTGAGTTTCTTTCCGTTTCTTGAGGGACAAGAGAGACTTTAGCACGGTGGGTTGGTAAGTTAAGGTCAAAAGTTTTGTAAAGATCTCTCTCGCTGGACGTGGCGGTTTGCTGCCGAGAGGATTTCTGCTAGACGAGTTTAGCATCAAAGTTCTCCAGCATTGAGATACTCCACTTTCATCGAAAGTGAGAACATATCGAATATTTCAACTTAACCACAGATTGCAAAGATTGCAAGCAAGATCAATTGCGTTCATTATTTCAAATTTTTTCAAAATTGGCAGATAAATATAGATAGAAAACAAAATTTATTTCTTACATAAATTTAAATTAATTTACAAACATTAAAAACTAGAATCCTTATTTTTGCTACGATTCTCGCGCACACTGTAATTTTCATAATTTATAAATGCGTACTCGAGGAGTTTTATATGACTCGTTTGCCGGTCTCCCGATTAGGTGCTTATTAAAACAAGCGGGTAAAACTCTGCTCGGATCGACAAAGCTCGCTCGTTTCCAAATTGCGGGAACGCTTTTGCCGGATGTGTTCATCGAAGTAAGTAAAAAGTCCACCCGCAACGGGAACGAGGGCGCGGACGATTGGGAAATCGATGAGGCCGTGTCGGGAGCGACGTCGAAATTCTAAATAACCGATTGCACCCCGGGGTACAGCAGCCGGTTACCCCGAAACGGCCGAGACGGCGCGTGTTCTTGCGGAGGATCAGTTGCCTCGAAGAGGAAACGGCCGCGGCGGCATTACGCATTTACAAAACGGAATTGCGTTCCTCAATCTGAGGGCTCCGAGTCCCAGTTGGTTTCTTCATGAAGCTCGCTTCCTTATTGCCGGGTCGGCGCGGAAGCTGGTTTCTCGCGATATGCGTACGATACGATGCCTCGTCTAAAAATCTCCGTCGCGATAACTCGCTCTCTCCTCCACACCGGTACTTTCCGCGAATGCGAAATGTTTTCTCATTCCGAGATTGAAATAAATATTAGAGAACCTTATTCACAATCCGTATGCGCTTTGGTTTCTTTTTAGTGTCGTAATACTAGGGGTCGGAAAGTTGCAATTTATTTAACACATTAAATTTAGAAAAAAAAACCAAAGCACACTTTTCTCTCGGTTTGCAAAAATTACAGGATATTTGATGGGTTTTTTTTTTTTATATATATTCAGGCTTTTTTTTACGGAAACATATTTTTCTTTATCACGATGAAAGAAGTACGTTGATAAGGCACGTTAGGGACAATCCGCAACGTTTGTCGCTGTGTTCAAACGAGAAAGTCTTCTTTGCAAGCAGTTGATTTTCGGAAGTTACGAAGAGCCGCTCAGGATACACGACGGTCCCCTCGCAAACATATTATCTCGGTAACGAGGCCGTGGAAATTAATTGTAACGCCTGACTCGACCCACGACGTGTCGAGCATGTGTTGGGGGTTTACGCGACTAATAACCATAATTTATGGCATGAATCATTTAGTCTCTCTGCTTTATAAAATGACTTATTCTCCGCTTCAGCAAGACTCGTTGAGAAAGAAGCTCATTCGTTATGCATAAAAATTCTTTAAACGCTTCCACGTAATCTCTACGTGGATGCGGCAAAAATTTATTCATAAATTAAATTATAAAAGTCAAATAAATTAAATAAATATTTTATTGCAGAGAAAGTTAAAATGAATTATAATCTGTAAAGTAGAACGTTACAATCGAAAAGTTATATTTTTGCTTTCTCTCATACCGAATTATTCTCGATAGCGCGTCACTGATCGATATATGCATCGTTTTGCGAACAATCGTCGATTTCCCGCGCGATGTGGTTCTCGCGGGGAATCGCGAATTGGTTCGACGCCAGCATCCTCGGCATCGGGAAGCAAGGTTGAAAGATGGCCGGCGAGAACGAAATTGTGTTACCGTACAGCACGGTGTGTGTGTGGGGGAGGGGGGGGGGGAATGGAGGACGCGGACGAGTGGTGGTGAGTAGCCGGTGCGTGGAAATGTTCCCCACCTGTTGCCAAACAATTCCCATGGAAACGAAGTTACGGCCATGGTTTCTGCCGAATAAATACCGCGCGTGGGTAGGTAACAACGCACGTCCGCGCACTCGCGTCCAACAATTCGCTCTCGACGAGAAATGCGTTTTCCGGACGAGAGAATGAAGAGAAAACGGCTTTCGTTTGCGTCGACTTGCCGCAAAAAGGGACACCCGATACCGGTTCCATTAACGTTGATTAACGCTGAACTCTCGTTTGGACTTTTGTTCGTTCGTTTATATGTTCGCAGTGAGGCATTACTATAGGGGAAAAAAGTTCTCTTATTTATGTTTAATTATCTCGATACAAAAGATATTTTTTGCGCTCGTTTATATAAATATATTTTATAATTTTATTATACATATAAAATCAAATTTTTTTGGGATAATAAAACTTCTTTTATTTTTTGATACATCATTTCTAGAAAATATCTCACACAATAACAGATATTAAATTTGAATTAATTTTGTATTGTATGTATATAAACATGGTAAAGAGATATATTTTATATGAATATTTTATACGAAATATACGAGAAAATTTTTTAATTAAGAATTCAGTGAATAATTGTTCAGTGTCCTCATCGCACGTTTCTTGCTCTTTAAGAACGACGAGTGAACGAAATATTTTGCAATTATTTTCTTTTAAACATCTGATATACTCGCTATCGCTGGAAGACGCTCGTCGAGACGGAAGCGTGGCGGACTTAAGAATGTAGAGATTTTAATTAGAGACGTCTCTCTTGTCGCCGCCTCGAAGATCAGAATCGTAATATAAGGGCTGTCGTCGCCGACGTTGGCGCGACTTACACCGTAGGGAGTACAATATAACCCGGAGACCGTCGGGGGTCGTCTGCGATGGGTTGCCTCACGTCGAGCCGCGGCTGGCGCCCGCGAGATGCGATTTATATTTTTTAATCAGCACTAGCGTTCCTACAAGTCTTACAATGTTAGCAACTCTTATGTTAATTCTTTCTCGCGTTGTTTGGCAGCGTCAGTATAAATCGCGCGATATCCGAAATTTAATCGCAGCGCTCCTTATATTTATATCTAACGTTTTTTTTTTAAATTATAATGATGTAAACGACGTCACGGATTTCGACGTTTGTGGATTTTATTGACAATTTTTCTTTTGTACTTTTGAGTAAAATTTCCGAGAGTAACATAATGAGGATGTGTGAACGCCACTCGCGTTAACGATAAATAATCTCAGTCGCTAATAAACATCGCGCTACACTGAGAATAGGCGAGAGACACAACGGGGTTTCCCTTTCGAGAGATAAATTGCACCGTGTATACATTTTGCCTCGTGAGGTAGAAGCGATGAACGTGCTACAAGACGCATCTAATAGAATTTTTCTCTCGACAAAACTGTATGCGCGCTCGTGCGCTCGTTGGGATTTACGATGTATACACGGTGTCGCCGAAGACGACATCGTCGGAGTTAATCGTTATCTTCCCACGGGAGGACCAGCCCGAGGAGAGCCGAACGGACGCGCGACGTAGCACGTCTTTCCGGGTGTACGTACCTATCTGCAGTCTGGTTGGCTACAGATATCACCTGGCCGCATTTTATCGCTCGTTGAAGGCGCGGCGGGAGGGGCTGGCCTAATAATTTACAGCGACAAGGACGCACGTCCCCGTTATTGGCCCATAAAGAACCCTCGCTATGGTCATATTCGCGTATATACACCATCATCTTCTTCCCCCCACGCCCCATTGTATTTTATATCGTCGCGTTCGGTTCTTCACCGTCGCCGGATCACATGATGTTGACTCGTGGGGGCTGGGAATTATCACTTGATGCTCTTTAAATGGCTTCTTGAATTTTAAACGTCATGTTATTGCGCTTCTGCATATTGCATTTCTTTTTCTCCTGCAATAATGCTGCTATAGTAAATTTGAGTAAACTAATAACGGTTTGAATTGCTTTACAGTTAACAGCAGAGTGAATAAATTATGATATATCTACGCTCTCTTGAGAAAGCGTAATATGCTTTAGGTAATAATATAAAGAGAAGATTAGATTTGTGTTCTGGGGGATATATGTCTGTCCAGCTTATGTCTCTTATATGCCGGTAGTTTGTTCAGAGACGACCGCGTTAAGTTCGGTTATATTATTTTTGCCGGAAGAGAGAGGGAGAGAGTAACATTGCGGTTATAAACCGGAGGAGTCTCGCCGACGATAGGTCAGCGGAGAGAATCGTGGCGCTCGTAAACACGATAATTTTAGGGTTTTTCTTCCTTTTTCACGAAACGACCCCGTGGTCGCGGCCGTCTCGTGCGCTCGCCCAAGACGAGATGGCTCTAATTCAGAGACGCCCGGCGCCTTAACGCCTCGCCTTCAGACGCGTTAAATACGTGCTTTAAATAGGTACGACGTCGTCGGATTGTTTGCTTCTTTGTCGCATCGCATGTTTGTGCGCGGAAATGGATTAAATACGAATTGATAATATAGTTTGAATTAATTTTTTTTCCAGTTTAATACGCGTTCGTTTAAGCTATTAATTGTTTCCCTAACGAATTAATAATAAATCAAGGGCGAGGCGTTCGCGAAATTATGTCTTTACGTGGGGCGTCGTTTCAGTTGCCAGCGATGACACTTCTTCGCTTGAAGGGCCGTCTTGAGTGCCTCTTAATATTAAAGTCGGGGGATTGCAATTGTGTTGCCGTTATTGGCGGCCTGGTATTAATCCGGGCGCTGTATCTATCTACTTACTTACCTACCTACCCACCTATCAGGGAATTTTGTAGGCGATCATAAATTTTAAAATTCGTTCACGCACCTGCGTGCGCGCCGACATTTCCGACAGCTTAATCTTACGCACTGTGCAGACTGTTTTATCCGCGGCATAATTTTATTGTAATTTCCTTCTTCCGCTCGATCGACGAAAATTTTGGACTCGTTTTTGACTCGCGGAAAACATTCGCGATTTTTCGCGTTTTCCACCGCGACGACACGGAAGCAGAAATCCCATGCAATTACGGACGGATTAATTATTGTATTAATATTTTATGACGGGGCAGTGGCGCAAATGTTAATTATGTAACACGGTTGATTGTGCTCCGTTTTAATAGCTTATTAATGCCTCATTATGCACGATGCGAACGTTAATTATTAATGCAAACGGTGCATGTTGCGTATGCAGTTATTATTGTTTTTCTTCTTTTCGCGATACAGGATGATTAATCGTCGATAATTATATACTTTTCTCATTGTGTTTCTAAATATATATATATTAAAATTGGAGGGATTTCTGTCTATATGTGTCTATAATAATTTTATAACGATACAAAGCAGGCACTCTTGTGCTGATAAACGAATCATTACCGAGGATTAATGCGATTTAATGTTACACGAAGGATATTCTAAAATAATGAGTTTTGAAGCAAACTTTATTGCATTCCGACACGTCATTCGAGCTCAATATTCATTCGGAATTAACATTCTCAATTAAATTAACTGGATACTTGTCCGAGGGTTGTCGCCGATCCTGATTGGGCCGACTATTAACGACGATCGCTCGTAACGATCGTGGCCCGCGACAAATACAAATTAATTAATAACCTTCATAAAACATTTGCGGGAACGGAATAGCTTTAACGGCACCGCTCTCTCGAACGATGTTAGTTAATATTCGTTAAATTATCTCCGGTACTTACGCAAAGATAATTAATTTGCGCACCCTGTCGCATCATATCCGCGCGCGCGCGTGAATGAGAGAAATAGATGTACACCCGTTAGAACGCAAACATTTTGTTGATGTACAAATCGGCTGAAAATTCTAGAAGAGATTTACGAACGATTCGTGCCTGTTCCTCGTATATTTTGAAGACTTTGCATTATTTTATATAGAAATGGGGTATTTCTCCCACACGTCAACGGCGCAACGGATGTGTTGCCTTCGAAATAACGACCGCTGTGCGAGAGTTAAATATTAGAATTGTGGTGGAAACGCGTTTCTCTCTGTAGTAGCGGAGAAACATTCCACCGTCTAACAAATTCCCTCGAAGGGCTTTCTTTTTTTTTTTTGTTTCTCAGCTCGTAACGGCCCTTTGCCCGCTATTCGCGCGTACCGGAAAAGATTAAAGTTTAAACGTCGCGCGTCTCGTTCAGAGGAAAGAAGAGAAAGAGAGAGAAAACTGGTAAGGTACTTCTTTAATTTCTCTACCTGCGCGAGCAGGCTCTTTAAAGCGATTGCACGCGCGCGTTTTCCCTGATTGACTTCCACTTTGCAGAGGATCTCACGGTGTATACGACGGGGGTGGAGAGATGCTTAGGGCATCTCTCTTCTCTTTCTATTTCTATCTCTCTCTTTCTTACCGCCACCGGAGTGACTCGCGTTTATTTCGCGAGATGCTACTTCTCGCGCGAGTTCACTGCCCGTAATTACTCCGGTTCGACTCTCGCTCACTTACTTCGCTCGCTTTTCTTTTTCGTCGTCGGTCTTTCCGATGTTTCCCGCTTCTGCGATTAAGTGATTGCAAACCAGGAGCACAACTGCCTTCTCCGTTCGCTTCTTCCTCTCTGTTTCTTTTGTATTCTTGTGTTCTAGTGTCATGCTGCATATTTTCCTTTACTATCGTAAATTTATAAATTCTGTATCTTATCTTTATGTCTTTTTTATAGGAACGGTACATTCTTCATATTTAAATTATTTTTAATATATCTACTTTATAAAGTTTTAATTTATTCTATTCCTTTTTACTTGACGTACAGAAAGACAAGTACGTCAGTCATTTTGATTGATCACCATTTCATTCATTTTTATTATTAGCGCGAAATTACTTATCAAACATTTATAAATTATATACGAGGCAATGAAACAAAAGAGGATTTGAAAGTTAGCCATTAGTCGCGGGCGCACATTAAAAGCTTCGGCGAATCGGCCAATCGATGCGTAATGATTGTTAATCGCGGCTGGGCTCGCGTGGCGCATTTTTATTACGGCGATGCCGATAATGCGAGCTATTATTTTCCGCAGGCCGCGCGCGTGCATTAAACGAGACATTAAAATCGGATACTAAAATCGAGCCGCGGCGAGACGAAGTCCATCCGTGACACCTCGCGGCTTCTGGCCGATCGTTAAAACGTCTCTGTGGAATGACCGTCCGTAAATCAGCCGCGGTTTCGAGCGAACATTCGTCATGCCGCGAGCAAGCTTTTTTTTTTCCCTGTCCTCTCATTCGTGTCGGCCGATAACCGAAAAAGAACGGCACAAGTGATATGAAAAATGGTATGGACGAAAAGCTTATTGAGTCCGTTTTATCTAGTCGTTCTTTACGCTTATCAATGTTATTATCTCTTTTCTCTTCTTTTCTCTCAACACACATAAAAAGCGAATATTTGTCTATTTTATTTTAGAGGCAAAATGTCCGAATAAGTGCAACTGAAGAGAATGCCGTGGAAAGAAAGAGAGAGAGTTGCGTGAATTGGGAATCGGTCTGTTTCAGTCGAATGCTAAACTGCCGCCGAAATTGCGGTTCAATTAGCGAGCGGGAAATGTATGCGGAAATTTTCGCGGGAGGGCAACGACGAGAGTGGAAAAAGCCACGTTCCCGCGGGACGATATACGCGCGAAAAATAGTTACCGTGGAGGGACAATTATAATTTTCGTTAGCGTCGGTTTTATTAATCAATGTTTGTCGAGCCTGAAGCGACGGTAATGTCTATGTTGATTGAGATGTTTTTTTCTTCTTTTTTTTTTTGCCTTCACTCGCGCGCGTTATTTTATGTCGGGCATCTAACTTCATAATTTCTGCGTGATTGTCATTCCACGTTTCAATACATATTTATCTGAACACAATATATATACTCTACGTATTTTATGGGATTTAGCGTGCAATATTTTACTGCAGCACAAACGCATAAATTATCTTTGATCACTCGACATTGCGTATTTTTCTTTTGTTCTCTCTTCAAGCAATTTAATATGTAATTTGTAGAGCCCTTTCGTTTCTTTTTTCACGCGCGCTTGTATCATTTATGATAAAAATGCAGCGAGTTTGTTTTATATGTCGTAAGGCGCGAGAAGAAAAGTACTCGATGTTCTAATGATCTTGTGACAGCGCGAGATTTTCTCCCGAGCGAGTTCACAACAACGTTTCTAGAGGGTGGACGTCGATTTGAAAAATTTATCGAGCATTGACGAGTGGTAGACGAGGGCCCTTGAAGGAAAACGGGAGGCGTCGTTCTAACTTCAGATCGTCGGTAGCACTTAGACCCGCGTTCGTTAGTTTCTTGGGAGTCGCACCTAGACTTAGCAAGAGAGTTACCTATGGATTTTTTTACCCTGGGAGAGAAATCGGCGCACACGTACGCCATTGCCGGGCGATTGCTCGTACGCAAGTGTAACTTCTTTTCTAAACGTCTTTATTTTAATTGAACCTTAATTTGGTCACATTGCTAATATAATGTCCAATATTATTTTTATAATAAGAGATTAGTCGCCTTTTCAAATTTGAAAACAAGATTGACAAGTCACTGACTGATTGAAATTTGCATACAATATCGAGAGAAAAAATATTATGTCACAATAATTTAATTTGCTCTCCATAATATTTTTCGCTAAAAGCCACATTGTTTCTGTCGTCTTTAAACATTGTCCTTGTAATGTGTGAATTATCAGTGATGAATAAAGAGCATTGGTCGCGTGTGTGCGAACGAGACGAGACGTTTTTCCATTAGCTGAATCAAAGTTTGCCAGAACCGGTGAGAAAAAGTTCGCGAGTATTTCGCGCCGTAAGAAAAGTCGCGGAAAGAATTTTTTTAATAAAAAGGAATAATTTGCCCCGAATTCTCCGTGTGCCAATTCGGATCAACTTTGTTCTTGAAGCGCTGATTGAAACGAATGTCGAGTGCTAGTTTATACAGTTGAAAGCTTATGCACAATTTTATAACCAATAACCGGTTAATTCTCTTTTTCTCTCCCAACAGAAACTATTACGTCGCAGATGTTGGAAAAGTTCGGCAAAGTTTCGGGTTCACTCGTTGCCGAAGATTTTTAGCGATTTTTCACGCGTCGTTAGTCCTCAGACAGATCTCGCAGGAGCCGTTACAGGTCGTTTCGTATATCTTCTGTCGCGTGAAATGTCGCGCATCTGCAAGAAATCTGATCTTGCGAAAAGGAGTTTGCGATAAGACGGATTTGTCCCGAAAAATATTTCGATAAGGAATTTTTTTAAACATTTCTAATTATATGATATTATATAAAAATAAATTTGCATAAAGTATAAAATAAGTTTGCGCAGTCGGTTTGTCCGGAGGAGAGGACAAGAGAGATGTCTCGGGATAAAGATGTAACGTGTACTCTGCGATGGTCTTTTCGTGGAATAACCAAAAGAAACGTAACGTCGAAACTATGCGAACGGCGACGCAGGCGCTCTTTATTGCTCACTGATGGCTTTTCCGATGGGCGCCACGTGTATGAAAAGACTCCGGTACATATCCGCCGTCGTGCTCACGACCTCCCGAAATACCTTCGTGACTAATGTACCAAACATATTCCTCCGCGCATTGATCGTCCCGAGAACCAGTCTCATTCGACCCTCCTTATGTTATTGTGTACAGGAAAGGCGTCTCAGCATCGTGTTTCATAGCACCTGCGACACGAAATTGTCTTCGAGAATTTCACGTCATTATAATCGCTCTTAATAATTTTGATGCATTATTTTGGATTGTTTAGGGCCATAACAATTTTGACACAGTTTTCCGCCATATCTGAGATTATACGGTGACACTTTGCTTGATAAATATGTATTTGAATTATTATTTAAAATAATATTAGAGGGATGATAATATTAGGGAGACAATTTTATACATACGGTATGCGAAGTCTCAAGAATAAATGTAGCTCTGAAAATTTCAAAATCGCGAACGATGGTGGATTGAATTTTTGTTGAAGGAAACTGCATCGTATTTACGATGTCGAAGTGAACTGCAAACCTTTTTCGTAACACCCTGCAGTATTGATGATATTGGAGATATAAATGCAAAGAAATATGGGAGTTATGTGTCGGCGAATCCTTTTGTAACTCAATTGTATGCGTACAAATCTATAAGTTTATGTGTTACTTCATTTCTCTTTCCGCGAAGGGGCATTAAAGTCTGCTCCGACAGATATAACTTTTCTAAGTTTTAACAGGTTAACTCCCTGATAGATTATATTACGGCGCAACGACCTCCCGAAGTATTTCGCAACTTTGAGAAACGGTGATACTTTAATAGCATGGTCGCTTCCGATATCGATATCGAAACATCTTTGCACGAACTTGGCTTTTTGATGTGCCTGTCGATGTTTCATTCGTCCCCTTCTTTTTCCATTCCTCTTTAATCCCGCGGGATGTCTCATGCGTAGACACGAAAGGAAGATGTCAATGCCTCGAGTTAGATTTTATTCCCCGCGGATGTTTCAACCCCGATTCTTTGTGCTTCTCTGGCGTTTTTAAAGATTCCCGTATATTCTTCCATTAGTTGCCATTTTACTTTCTAGGATTCTGCTTGAACGTATCGATTTTGTCACGTTGTTTCAGTCTTAATCACTAAATTTTATATTTTTCATTCCCCTCTGAATTTTATTTTATCTCTTTAAAAAAATTAATTTTTTGATTCTAATTATTTAATTACCGTAATATTTTGATTTGCGTTTGCAAAACAAAATAATGCAAAAGATATTATAAATTTATTTAACGTATCCAGAGAATTATCTTGACACACTTTTTCAATTACTCTTATTGCCATTTGAAAAATTTTTATATAAAACGCAATTGTGAATTCGGAGATGCAGTCCTCTATACGCGGCGTTGGATTTACGGTACGAGAGTTAAATGGACCCAGATTTCTGAATTGTCCCTTGTGTATACTTTTCTGAGTGTTCGAATTATTTAAACGCGCCGCGTTTGTATTTCTTTAAAAGAGAAATCAGGCATATCGCGAAAACCGCATTGAAAATGAGTTATTGATATACACGGTTGATGCTCTATATCAATCAAACGGCATTCAAACAGCGCGGAACGCGTAAGAGTCGAAAGTGTATCGCCGATAGAAAACCACCAGGAAAGTAATCCGGGTAATGGCTCTCCAGAAGCTCCAGGTAGAACTGCACTCGCTGTTTCCGGATTCATGGAATTATCGGCACATTCACGCGGGACTCCCATCCGGAGTAGCGTAGCGCGCCTCCATTTGGCTCTCGCCACGATCCCCAAGCGGTGATAGAATAATAGACGAGGGCGAAATTAAAAAGAACTGAATGGCCGCGATGTATCTCCGCTCCGGGACGCGGCATCTAATTTTCGTGAATTTTCGCTCGACTGTTACAAAAGTATGATAAAAAAAAAGATTAACGCGATGCAAGTTATCTAGAATGTGTAGCTTAAAATGTTACTTGTTATTGTATAAAAAATTTGACATTTAATATTAAATTAAATATAATATTCAATATTAATTTGAACATGTCATTAAAGAAGAGATCTTGTGTATTTTTTTACAAAAAGGGATTCTGAGACACAACTCGATCATCATTATATCAGCATTTAAACGATTTGTAATTCAAGACAAAATTTAAGGTAAAATTTTATTTATAACTTTATGTATCGCATATTCTGAAGTATATGTGTATTCTGATGTATATATTGTATATCTTATAGACGCTTGTATATTTTTCTTTAAATATTTTGTGTGTCACATAAGTATAAATAGAAATCTATCCTCTGAATTACATCGTGAATTATAAAACGTCCAAAAAGCAGGTTTAATATTATATACATATAAACTGATTATAATTTTTTTTTTACATTTTGCTCTTTATGGTTCAATACACTCTCATGATGATGTTATGCTCGTACTCATTCACTTCGGTCATATTAACGTAACAGTTCGTCGTCACGTAGTCCACTAATTACACAGCGCGATCAAACACCCGAACCCGTCAGAAGTCAGTTCGACAAGCCCCTCCGGTCTTTCCGTCGCGCGTGCGGGAGCCGCAGGTCTCGTCAGGAATGCGAAACCCGGCCCAGCCTAACCCGACTCAATTTCCTCCGGAATAAACCCCTTAGCAGCGACGGAATTAATTAAATATTGAAGACAATCCCGAGTCCCGACAACGTCGCCGTTCCTCCTTTCCCGCGCTTCGCTCGGCCTCCACCGATTCTCTCGCGTATCCCTTCTTCCCCTCTCTCTACCCGCGATTCTCCTCATCGTTCAATCTTCAATGTCCCTTGATCTTCGACGGGCAAGATGCTCGTCCGTCATTCAGCGGCGATAAATGATGCAGCGAGGCGAGACAGGAGTTCAACGGACAGTCGGGCGGTTATCAAACGGGAATCCCCGATAGTCACGTAACTCGGTGGTTTGCACCAGGTCGCGGTTCGCGCCTTTCGTTGTACGATTGCGGATTTCACTTTTGCGTCTCACAATTGCATCAATTTGCGGCGTATTAGTCATTGGCTAAACCGACACTACATTGACTTCGTTTGTCAATGTAATGGGATTTTTTCTTCACATTTAATACATATAAATTGATAGAAATAAAAGCTCTTCTCGCGTATTGCGATATTGATGATAAATTTCGCGTAGTATCTATAGCACTTCGAATGACTGTTTCGTATCGAATGCCATTAATGCACGTATCCGGTTTCGATTAACCTTTTATTGACCGCGCAGTCTTAATTGGGATGTCATCGCGCGTGATATGATTCGCGCACCTCGTTTTTGTCCGCACCGAAATTAATCTCTGAAATGAATTCGATCACAAACATGTGTCGAGTTTATCGGTACGTCGACCAGAGAGAATATTTGATTTGTCGCGCAATCGGCGAAGATCGGCGGTAACGATAACAGCGTCGATGCGTTTATTGTATAATTTGAATGCGGATTTGAATACGCTTCCGTGATCGACGGTGAAAATCGGACGGTCGTTATCGCGGCAAATGCGCGTTGTTGTTCGAAAAACGCGCCTCAATATTTACCCGCGCGATCTATTTGCGTGTACTTTTTAAAATTAAATTAAGGCTCGTGTTTGATTTTCATCTGCTTTCGAAATAACACGGAAGTGGATTTTATCAAATTAGAGTCGCGCAAAACACGCGCAGTACCACTTTTTAAAATTTATTGCCACATCTCGCGAAAAATAAATTGTTCAAATTAAATGTGTATGCGACGGTACGTGACACAATATCTATGATTACATCGTTAAGAGATACGTACATGTTATACATCTTCGCTGCAACTAATTAGTTTAGAAACGTTGTTTTAACTGTTGTACACACGGGACGCGCATATTTATTTTTTTGAAATATTTTAAACGCGCAAAGTTTGAAATACGTCACATCATATAAACAAGAGAGACGGAAGATTTTATCTGAAATATGCAAATGCAGCTGACAGTAATAAATGACAGTCTGCTGTATATAAGGACAAGATTTTTTTATTGTCGCGAAAACGTATCGAATCATTAGCGTATTTCCCAGGGTAAAGCCGCCATTACTCTTTGTTCTCACGTGTTGAAAGCAACTTGTCTCGATAAAAGTTCGCCGTCTTGTAAAATAAAACAGGGAAGACGATCTCGTTTTTCTCAATGTGATTTCTTTTGTTATTCAAATATTTTATTGTCGATTTTTTTGTCTCGTCAGAATAGCGATCTGTTTTGTAAACGATAAAGATATATAGCGTTTAAGCCATTAAATGAAAGATCACGATGAAAGATTAATCGAGTGTCTATGCATAAATTAGATTTGCGCTTCGAAATCTCTTTACATCGCTCGAGAAGCAAAACACTCGCACGTCATCGCTAAACGGGAGATACGAGTTTCCGTGCTTATACATATAAGTCTGCTCGAGTGGGAGAGCAACCTTCACCCTTCTGACACAAGTTTCTGAAATCCATCCCCCTTCTCTTCCATTCCTCGCCAGTGCATCGACGCGACGCGCCCGCAAATCGAACTACTACCGAACTACTCACGGCGATTAGTAATAACTAATTAGACATCGGAGGGGTGGGAGGGCTCCGGGAAGTTGCTCGGGACTGTATCAGTGTCGTCAGCAGAAATCGCTCGTCAGAATATGTGGTGGAAGCTCGTCTACCTCAATATCGGGACGCGATCGTTATTCTTAATAAGCTCCTGCCGAATTTCAGTAGTCGAGACGACGACTGATCAGCCATCTTCTCGCGAGACGAGGAATATCGTCTCGTTGATCTTATGAATATATTACGTTCATTTAGATATGATAACATTAATAATTGAAAATAAATTGCGATAGAAAACAAATTTATATTTTTAAATGTATATAAATTTATAATTTTCTTGTGCAAAAATATTTTCACATGTATAAGAAAATTTAAGGATATCTCGATTTAATGATGTAAAAAGTATTTTCATGTTTTTATTTACTAGAAGATCCCTACTTTAAGTTTCACATTTATTATATGTGTATAAAAAATGGAAAACAATAAAATATAAGCAAAAGTAAAAATAAATTTTACTTGACACTCATGACAGTTTTACAATGTTACTAAATTATAAGTATCAAAGATTTCCCACATATTGAAATATCTTTAAACTATTTTATTACAAAGAAATGTTTTTTTGCAGTTTAACAGTTTAGGATAAAGACTAAATAAAGAAACACTGCAACGTAAATTAATTTGCTTTGAAAACGCACATTTAAAATAAACTCACCTGGCATCTATAATTCGCGAATTGCATTCCAACCAAAGTGCAACCGCCCTGCGGTTAAGGGTTAAATATCCACGCCGCATCGCGCTCGGCACAAAGAGATCTCCGGGTGAATCGAAAGCTTTTCCGTGTATTTTCCCGCAGCAACAAAGACAAAGACTGCGAGCTAGAGAGAGAGAGAGAGGAAGAAAGAGAGAATGAGAGAAAGAAAGAAAGATAGGGAAAG
>NW_021848556.1:939152-969812 GCF_003651465.1 Formica exsecta
AGGGAAAGAAATGAGAATGCCGCGATTTCCGGACGAAGAAAAGGACTCGACCAAATCGACCGGTGCATTCAATCGACTTTCAATTAGTGTCGGGCTTCAATTTTCCGTCAGGATAGCGGGCAAGAGGCGGGGAGGGTAAAAAACAGGGATTTACACCGGTACTCTAATCATTTGCGCGGTAAATCGCTCGCGTTTGTTTGTCCGGAATGTTGCTAATGTTATCTCATTTCGCTGTGTATATTGAAGATTAACATTACTTCCGCCTCTTGCTACATTCGATATGCGCTTATTTTTGCAAAGTAAAACTCTCAGACATGCAGAGAAGATAAAAAAAATACCTCTCACATATACTGTCGGTATACGCAATTTGTGGAAAAATGATTATATGATGTGATTATATTCGAGCGAGCTGCCTTAGATTTGTTACGTCGTTATAAAGATAAAATCTTCCTGTGCGGTGCTTGACATTGTTAAATATGTTGGCGAAATTCTCACGTGCTAGTAGAATTTTGAGGAATTTTGAAAAGACATTTTTCATGGAGAAACTATTAAGGATATTATATTACAAATATGCGGAATGTATCAGGCGACGCGTATTTTCTCTTCATTACGAATTCTTTGGCCAGTTTAGAGTATTTTGCAGTGCAATCTTTTGATTTCTTAAGTTTCGTAATAAGATTTTGCAGCCTTCTTTTCAAACTTTTACGGAAAAGTCATGAAATGAATTATTTAAAATTTAATTTTAAATTTCATTGGCTTTATACAAATTTAAAATCGCCCAATGATACCAGATAACGTAATTATCAAGAAGTAACATCGGTTTGATTTTTGCGCTGGTAGATGCGCAAATTTGCGTGAGTCGCCACCGTGCATTAATTGGATCTTTTCAAATGTTCATTCGATACATATTGGTGAACATATTTCCCGATAAAATCTGCCAATCGCGCGCAATTCTATTTTGGCACAGTTTTTATTTTAAATTTGTGGCACTTCCGCATAATTGTCGGATAATTAATCATCAGAGTTTAATCGCGACTAATTATTGATTGATATGCCGAGGGAATATATGATAATATAACGTGTTTAAATCAAATATATTTTATCTATGTCGTAAAAAAATGATAATTCGAAAAATATGAGAGGATGTTTTCTCTTCGATTCTTTTTTCTTTGTTTTTTGCATTCACAGTTCTGCAGATTCGCAAATTCAGAACATTTTGTTCTCTCGTCGAGAATCTAATTATCGAATCCTCAAATTCAAGTCTCAATCTATCCGACTGATCGGTACTGATCGATCGATTGAGAATTTTGGTTTTCGATCAGCGACGTGTACGACGAGGAGCCGAGTCGATTAAGCACCGAAACGAGAATCCACGACGGATTTGGGATCGCGGCACTTAGTTACAAGGACGAACGAGGTTAACCCGGAATTGGGTGCTTCGAAGGCCCGGAGTCACGGAGAGTCTGGAATCTCGGTTATTCTGATTAAGTCTTCGTCCCAGGAGTTGCGGCGGCTGGGATACAGTTGGAAACGTAACGCCGCCCGGTATTTCGCGTCTCTTCGTAATTCGCACGATTGATCTCTCGCGATCGGAGTACCCATCCTTCGATTATTGCCCTTTCCCCTTCCCCTTTCTTCTATCGACGTTTGATGGTGCACGATTTCGGCATGTTCTTCTCGTATACGTTGCTACGTTAAAGCGTTTATTGCTGCTCTCTGTAATTTCTGTCTCGATGTATCTTTTGCGTGCATTTTTATTAATTACTTATTAGCCATTAAAAAACTGTCATCGATAATCTGTAAATAAAAACAGTGTATAAAGAGACAAGATTAATTTAACAAATAAATAATTAATTAATTAAAATACGCACGTTCAACATTATATCAAACGCGATATGAGATATCGATTCTCGGTTACCGTCGCAAAATCAGGCTAAGCTAAAGAAGAATGAAAGGGGGGATGCAGAAGCACTTTTCGGCGCAACGGTCCTGGATCCGTTAATTTGGTAAGCATAGAAAGTGCATCAGGGCGGCCTCGATATTAAACGAGCCAAAGGCAAAGGCAAACGAGGGTCACGAAAGATTCTCGCCGGTGAGAGAGGGCACGAGGAAGGAGGGACGAAGTCCTGACAAGGCAAAGCCTTCGCTTTTGCGGGATATAGAAGCGAGCGCTTGCTTCCTTATCGAAATTCTTAATTAGAAAATTTTAATTATGTTTTGAGGCTGCGGCGCGGAGGTGGGGGAGGGATGACGGCAAAACTAAGACGTATAGAGCAGGATGTACGTGTATACGTAAAGACGAAGGGTGAAGAGGAGTCGAGGTGCTCTCTGCACCAAAAAGATAGTGAATTTCTGTAGTAGGTAGAAAGGGGGGGCTTGTTGTGCTCGGTGACGGAGGGCGGGCGAGAATGTGCGCGAGATGCCGAAGGTAATTAAGCTTGCTTCTCATAAAGATATTCTGACGTTGTCTTTGCGAGCCGATATTAAGTCATTACGCTGCCACGCGTTTCCACGCGGCGAATTATTTAAAAAATCTTTTTCTCGCACTTTGTTGAAAAAATACACAATGGAAGAATATCCCGCGTGCCACCTTTCGTTCCTTCTTGCCGCTAGATACGAACAGGATTTTTTACAGTTTATTACGAAAAGCCGGAGAATGTTTATTCCAGATATGAGATCAGGCTACATTATTAGAATTTTTTTTTTTTTTTTTAGAATTATGTACACAGTATAAGGATAAAAAAAAGAGGAAATTCTAAAAAATCTTTTTCCTCTTTTAATTTTTTAAAATAGAAATTTTTATTTCTCTTTCTCATTTTTAGAAATATTCGAGCGTTATATTAAAATCTCTGATATTGTTATTAATTGCAACATCTGTCCCGTTTTACAGTTCAAGTATAAGCATCAGCTTTCACTCTTTGCGTGTTCCTAGTTTAATAGTCGTAGAGCAGCATTCTTCGCAGTTGTTTGTAGCCAAAGGATTAATTTGTCGATAATAATTCGCGAAGCGTGCCGTGTAAGAGAAAGCTGCCGTCGTCGTTGCCCTCCTCGTAATTCCATCGACGGGGGTGCCGCTAGACGAACTCCATTAACTGTTTAACGAACCGCAGTTTATTACGTTATAAACCCGAGCACACTTTTGCAGAATGACGCCTCCTCTGCTTGGGACATGTTTCCTTCGGCGCCGCTTTACATGAGGCACTCGAAGAACTTGCTGTTTAAAGAAACGACTTCGCGGATATTTCGTCTAATTTCATGATTCTTCCTTCTGACTCTCATGGCAAAATGCCCTAATTATTTTTCTCTCTTTATAAATTTATCTTTATTAATTTTTTATTTAATTTATTTTTATCTTTTAAAAAAACGCTGATGCTAACATTTATTAGTCTCCAAAATTATGGATATCCGGAGGACCTCAGGATATGTAAAATTGGGGCGTGATTTAAAATTCTAAAATTCAACTTTTCCTTTGTAAATTTTTTTTTATGATTCCGTATAAAGAAAGCAAAATAATCTAATTGTAAATTAAAATAATTACGCATGAGGAGAAGATTGTAGAAAATTCGTGTAAAAAGTGTATTTTTCTTTACGACTTAACCATTTTGTTTTAAATCTGTGAGATCGAGTTACTTTATTATAGTACTTCTTTCCACGGTTATAAGAACGAAAAATGTAAAGATATTCTAAAAAGGTGTCCCTTTTTACTTTTGTAAGATACATAAATTCTTATCTCTTTTAATATTTTTATGTGAAAATATTCAAGCATTATGCCTCTTACATGCAAAATCTCTATTATTGACTTCGACTATTGTTATCGCTCGCTGTTACACATCGTGGACATCGCAAGGCATTAAGTATCAACCGTGAAAGCCAACATAAAAAGCATAATCATGACGTAATTGCGCAGTCAGATTCTACGATTCTCTTTCTCCCCGCGAAACAATGGCGATTGATTATCCGCGATGATGCCATGCGTCGGTGTGCTCGCTTTAATGTCGTAACGTGGCGCGTGCGGCCCCGTTGCAATCGCATTTACAATCCGGTTGGAATTGAATTCCGGTGCCCCGCGGTCGTTCGCTGCTGCAGCCGAGAAACGTGCGGGACCTGTTGCCCGGGATGTCGTCCGCGCCTCGGTTTTGGCGAGAGATTTCGTCTAATCGCGAAACAGACTGTCCGGCAGCTGTTTATCGACGTCGATTATACATCGATTGCAAGTGCATTAGCATCCGCTAATGTTGGGTATATTTCTCTATTTGTACGCGCGCGTGTTGCGTCGTTCGCAGAGAGCCCGAACTGACGCGCCATTGCCACTTTGACGACGTTATCGTTCGGCAACAATCGTTATAATGTCGCCTGGCTGCGATAATGGAAGGCTACGAGGCGATTACCTGACACGGGCAATTTCCTAGTATTAAGATACTTCGATGAATGTTAACGGCATAATCCTTCGTCGGTCGATGTGATAACGATGCGAATTATTATGACCTCTGTGAAGTTGGCACCCCATCTTTTAAAAAACTAAATTTTTTTTAGAGTTCTGAATGCACCCCGAAAAGTTCTAGAGTTCCTTACTAATTTTAAAAATAGTTCTGGCGAATTAAGCTAAAAAAACCATTTTTGAATCTTGGGGGTGCTAACTTCACAAAATGAAAGAACTCTAAAAAAAATTTAGTTTTTTAAAAGATGAGGTGCCAACTTCACAGAGGTATTATTATGATCTTCCAATATCGTTGGATGATAAAAGAATGTGTCTTTAATGGCACTTGTGCAAAAAATTTTGATGAACTTGAAAGATAGCGTGGTAAATAAATTACATTTATTCGCACATTTTTATATACATTTTTATATACACGCGCAATGAATAAATCATAATGTTATTAGGTAATTACTTAATAAACTCATGGTCGAAACAACCAGCAGATTGCTAGAGGATATATCAGGTATGTAAGACTGCAACTGTGCCGTAACCCGGCATATTCATAACGGCATTAACGATCCGTGCCTAACTTAGGTACCTGCGTTGCGATCCTCCGGGAATAACTGGAAGGAAGCAAGAGGTTTCCCTAGGATTCTCTCCGTAGAATATGTGGCTTTCCTGCCTGCTTGTTCACAAAGCGAAGGAGACGCTCGGTATTTTGTAGGTAGTTAGTTCGTGTTTGTGCCAAATTAACCTATGTAAAAAACAATTAAATCGAACAATACGATCGAAATTTAACATTGTGTCTTCTTCGGTCAATCCGGCAACAGATATGCTGACTTTGACGAAACTTGGTGAAAAATCGCTATTTGTGTGAAGGTAGAGGAAAAGAGAGGAATGAATGAGGGTGCGTTTTAAAAGAAGGAAATTTTTATTTTTACATCGGGAAACGCGTCGTCGCTCGCGCGAATAATACGTCACTGTGTAGCGTAACAGCCGAAAAGAGAACCATTTTTCCAAAATGTTCTCTAAATGCTGCGATACGTACAATTTATTATTTACGCAATTCGTGAAATAACGCTTGTTCGTTAACACCGGCCATTGTGAACCGTCAACTTAACGCGAATCTGACACATTTATTTCCACTTGCGCTACTATTAAACGCACCTTTCTCTTCGCTTGCGAAACTATCGAGAGATCTTTCGCTTTTTTTCTCTTTTATTCTATTTTTGAAGAATGCAATAATTGGATATGACAACAGTGCAAAATTTTTCTAAAGGATTTCTAGCAGAGCGCAAAATAAAAAAATATATAGATTTATATTTACTTATCCTTGTGACATTGTCTGAATCGACGTTCTTTTTACATCGACGTGTGTTTCTTGACAAGAGTAGAGTTAATCTGCGCCGAATTGGCTGCAGGCGAATGCAGGATTAATCAAACGCAAAACGTAGCGACAGGAAAAGTGCTGGATCACTTGCGACGAAAAGCAAATTGAACGAGGACAAAGAGAAAGGAGATCGAGCATGACCAGTGGCAAACATGCGATAAAGAATGAAAGCAAGAGAGAAACGGGAAGGGAATATGTGGCGCATACGAGGAGGAGATGGAAAATAGAGAAAAGGATGAGGGTAGGAATCGCGGGGAAGGCTCGAAAGCGATGTGGACATGCCTCGTAGCCGCTTTATCCGTATTTAATGCTGGAATAACGCGCACAATTGTCGCTTTGATGAACCTGCTCGCGTGCAGGAATATTATATGCACTCGCGTCGGAAATGCTATTGTTTTGCTACGATTTAAAAAATCGATTCCGAACGTTTAGATTTTTTGACGAATTTTTTGACATCATTATAGATTAAAATCCGCGGTTCGAAACATCTCTCGTTAAAAGAAGTCTGGATCTGATATTCGGCGAATAACAGTTTCAATGATAGCGAATTAAAAAGTAAAATAAATTCACTAAAAAAAAAAATTTTTTTTTTAAATTGACTAGGGTTTATAAAATACAAAGCATTTTATTTTGACAAATTTGTACATCATTATCGGATTTTATTTATTAAAGTCGCGTTACAGATTCAATGAAAGAGATCCGGAGCTGATTTAATTTGCAGATCAAATTCGTGAAAATAGCCGCCCGAACTATTAACGTGTATACCGAACTATTGACGCAGGAACGATTCGGATTAAAGACCATGATCCCGGATGATGGGTGTCGCGATTATGGTCAAGATCGAACGACCACTCGGTATAATCGCCTAGTTGGCGATCCCGATTTGCATTGACGGCGATTCTGTGTGACATTTTCCACTTGATTGGCTTTTTGAAAATATCACTAATCATTTTGCTTTGTATGCGTGGGTTGCGCATCTTTGCTTTTATTGCAACGAAAATGAAAAAGAGAACATATTGCCGGGAACATGAGCGCTATACCTGGACGCTTGCAATATCGAAATTACAATATCGTTGCTAAGTACCAGGTGTTGAAACCGCTGCTGGCGATTACTTCTTATCAATCTTTCGCGCGTTAAAACGAGCGTGTAAAACATAAAATTCATGCGCTGCATTTTCCTATGGAGAGAACATCATACATCTTGCTATTATAAACGATAATGTTGTTTCATCACTGCACTCTCACGCGATGAGCCGCTTGAAATGGAGAAATATTGGAAGATTTCGCTGAAGCGTAGATCGCCATGTTTGTTCCACCATTATGCGGAACGATCTTTAATTATATGCAACAAATAGAAATTTATATAGCACTCCACAACCCCCCGTAATCGTGCATAATTAATTAGTTAGATAAAGCATATTTAAATGAACCAATGTCACACAAAATGTATTAATTACTATGCTCTCCGTTATTATAATTTAGCAATATTACCGAATAATATGTTTATATAGATTCTCATATTATTGTTTGTTTTTTATTCACGAAGCATACAAATCATATCGCTTTTTGATTCATGAAGCATATGAACGTAACAATCTTTTAATTAATCTCGATCGAGTTTAATTTTTTTTTTTTTTTGTTATTGTTGCATCAACGAATGTGCGCGAATACTTTTCTCGTGTTTATTTAGAAAAGTGTTTTGAGATTTAGTATTGTAAAACGAGATACACATTTTGTTGCAAGCGTCCAGAAATGCAATGCGCTCAATATTTCGCGTATTTCTCGTTTGTACGGTTGTATGTGTATATATACAGCACGGCAAATGTATGTATGTGCGTGAACTATTTTTCAAAATTCGCTTTATCTCCGGTGGGACGCGGCACGCATACTCCACATATTTCCATCGGTATTCATGCCACGAAAAAATTCAATGAGAGGTACTCCGATACAACAGCGATACGCGTTAACCCTTAACTGAGCTCAACGATCTGCCGCGTTGCTTTGATATTACACGACGGGGAGTAATGATATTGAATTGTACTTTATCAATTATAAGAACTGAGAATTTGAACGATTATGGAGAAAAAGTACGTAAAGGGAGAATTTACAAAATTAAAGTATTTGTAAGGAATGATAAACAATAGCATCCGAGGAGAGATTGCGAATAATGACAGAGATAGATCCTTTAGAGTAGCACTTCTAAAGAATAATGTACTCGGGACGCTAATGAGCTAACGCTTTTGGTCGGAAATTGTATTTGGAAATTTCTCTCGAGGATTCGATCGTGGCGCGAGGAACTCTCGAGGAACCCATTCTACGGCCATAACATAGGTCTCGACCGTGTTCCGGGATGTCCGGGACTTAGTGTGAGAGCTGAGTGGGGTGGGGGGGGGGGAGGAGGAGGGTGCGAAGGGTTGTTTTATGCAGGCCTTGGATTTTATGCAATGAGACTGCAATATCAAACGGCGCGAGAAGCGCGCGCGCGAAGTGCCGCTGAATAAAATATCTAGGGGCCGTTGAGAAAAAAAGTAGGACGGGGGATGGGCGCGGGTTGGGGCGACGAACGGCCACTAGACGCATTTCGATTTTCCTATACCGGTTGTTGCACGATAGATATATACACGGGAGATCTCGCGGGTGCATTAAAGCCGCGCCTCATATTCCCCGCCGATCGTTGCGGTAATTTATTACGCGATCGATCGCCATTTCGTTATTTCCGTGTTCATTCGAACGCGGCCTCGACATTACTGTCACCTGGCAAGGTAATTTAGGGACATTTCAATATGTGAGAGATTTCGATACCTTAATAATTTAGCGACAATGCGAAAGGATGGAATCCCGAAAACGTTCATTACTCTATTGTGTTGTAATGTTTTTATTATAATGAGATGCGAACGGATAGATTTGGCAGTAATGTTGTAGAGAATAGTTTTACGAGAGAAAATTGTGAACAGGAAAATTGAATTTTATTTGCGGAAAATGCTTACGATAATATTTTTATTTCAAGAGTTATATTTTCCAAAAATATCGTATTATTTCAGCCTTACTCAAAAGATGCAAATTTTCCCTGTATGAATACCTTTTGTATATAAAGGTTGGCTCCACTCTGTATAAAATATAAGAATTAAAAAATTAAGAGTTATTATTTTTATGTTAACATATGTGTCTCGAGATGTTCTTAAATTGTCTTACGAGTCCTTATTTGTCCGAGAATAAAAATGAATTTTTCAAGAAATATAATTGACGAACGTTCAAAGAATTTTCTATTTTATCGTTTCTCATACTTTCCATTTTATGAGATTATTTTATCGATCTGTATTATTATATCTGTATTATATAGTTTGTCGCTATAATTATTTTGAATTAGAGGAACAAAGCGGGTTTAAAATGCGCGAGATATGCGCTATAAATGAAATGTCATCTAATTATAATATACCGTATGCTTTATTCGCGTAATTAATACGAAATTTACACACTCGGCAATTGGTCATTTCAACGGTTATGCCAACAATGTTATGTCTCTATTGTTTACTACGGTCATTCAGCCCCGGCATTTAGCAGCTCGGCGAACTTTCGCGAATGAATAATGTCGCTTGACGTTACAGAGCGAGGAAATGAGACGATGTAAAAGCCATGGAGTGCAAAGGCAGAGCATTACGAAATAGAGACGAGAGTGAGGGGGTGGGTAGGGGAGGGCGGGGAGAAGGAACGTGGAGTGGAGGAAGAGAGAGACACTTCGAAACTTAGATTGGTGTCACATGGCTCTCGGCGATCTGAGAGTAAGAGACAAAGTCGATGTAGAATGGAATCCCGAGGAGAGAGATAGAGAGAGACGGAGAACGCTGTAACAGCACGATCCGAGGCGGCTTAACCGGGAAATCCGAGGTAAGACCCCTCGCGAAATCTCTATTTCCGCGAACGCCATGGAAACATGGCGTTCCCCGTAGCCGCCGAAAGTGCTTCCACTCTTCGTTCTTCGTCTCTCGCTCTCTTCTCTGCCCATCTTCTCAGTCGATTCTAAAACCAGGGTCTGCCTGCATGTCTTCCATGTAAATCTTAAAGGATTACGCTCATAATTGCCTGCGTCGCCGCGTAATTGAAGAGCACTTAGACCGGCTCAGAGCGACGCGATACGTGACTGCGCCTTGCTTCGGATCGAAAATCTCGCCGAAACGATTCCGCCGCGAATCCTCGATATCGGGGGTTACCGTGTTGTACGATGCGCGAACGTGACAAAATGGTACAGCCATCTCATATCGAACAAGAGTGCAAGAGGAATGTTATGATTCCTACATTGACTTTTATATTTTGTGAACATATTTTTGTATTTTCTCATCTTGTTGCGATGCATCTTGAACAGAAAAGATTTTCTTATATAAAATTTTGGAAGATGAAAGTAAAAATAAATTTATATTGAAAAAAATTAGTTTTTTATATTTGAATCTTTTTGTCGAGAAAAATATTTAGTATTATATATATAATATTCAATTATCAAAAAATTAATACGAAAAATGCTTTTAAATTAAAGCTAAGGGTTAAAAATATAGGATGATTATATTAAGCGTAAGATATATTGATTGCAAGAATCAATTATTAATGTTCTTTGTTTCCATGTTGTATGATAAAAAATACTGGAAAATAAATTTTGTAGACTTGTAACAATACAGTATCGTTTTATATTTATTTTGAGAGCAATTCAATCGATCGTTCCTTCGATATCGAAGCATCCTGAATTCTGGTACGCTTAGTCGCGGCTTTATTAACTAATGCAATCGTAATCGCATGATCTTCGCGGCTCGTTGACTTTTGCACGATCCGATCTGTACGTCGAAACTTAGTCAAGTGTCATGCGAGCCTAACATCCTGATTCCCTGGGCTTAATGGATTAATTTTGTGATTGGTTGATTCGTATAATTAAAGCGTAACTATATACACAACTATGAATGGAGACGAGACGCAATTGGGGCTTAGAATGAAATTTTAACCGCAAGCTCTCTCTCTCTCTCTCTTTCTCTCTCATTTTCCCTTTGTCGTGAATTTCAGATTATGTTCGGAAATGTCAATAGTGTGTTTATACTGGTTTATGGAAAAGTTTGCGATAGGAAACTATTCCGATCCTTTGTCGGCTCTTTGTAGTAGCACAATCGATTGGCGTTTCAGCGATTACCGACAAAGTGACAGTCTGTCAGTCAGTGCGGTCGCAGTTAATATTGTCTGCGTGTAAAACTTTCGCGAAACTACTGTTTTCAATGAATTTCGCGATATCGTTTACAATCGGAAATCAAATGTGGTGTTAAATTTTTACCGATTCCATCAGTTTTAAATTATCAATACTCGGAATTATCAATCTGTTTCTATTCTTTATTTTTATAATTTGATGATCTTTTTCTAAATAGCTATCAATTATAAAGGTATTATTTTATGTGAAATATTTTTTTTTAACATTCTGCGTTTTTTTTTGTGTTTCAGGTAGGTCTAATAGGAAATAAAATTGATCTGTGTTCGATACATCGACGTGTGGTGTTAAATTTTTACCGATTCCATCAGTTTTAAATTATCAATACTCGGAATTATCAATCTGTTTCTATTCTTTATTTTTATAATTTGATGATCTTTTTCTAAATAGCTATCAATTATAAAGGTATTATTTTATGTGAAATATTTTTTTTTTAACATTCTGCGTTTTTTTTGTGTTTCAGGTAGGTCTAATAGGAAATAAAATTGATCTGTGTTCGATACATCGACGTGTGGAGAATTTAGACAGTATGATGATGACAAACCTACCCCCTGTTATGCTGCCACCCATTACGGACTACGGGATGCTGACGCCTACCCTCGGAATAAAGGTGAGTCGATTTACCCCTTCGGTTTTTAACATTCTGCGTTTTTTTTGTGTTTCAGGTAGGTCTAATAGGAAATAAAATTGATCTGTGTTCGATACATCGACGTGTGGAGAATTTAGACAGTATGATGATGACAAACCTACCCCCTGTTATGCTGCCACCCATTACGGACTACGGGATGCTGACGCCTACCCTCGGAATAAAGGTGAGTCGATTTACCCCTTCGGTAAGCGCGAAGAAACGAGTTTCGCGCGATACAAGATATAATCAAGTCTGGGAATCAATTTTGCGCTCTGATAAGTTTATTGCTTATTTAAGTAAACGAGAGTGCATTTTGGCGCATATAAAAATAAATATAAAAATCTCACATATATATGGAATAGTCTCAATTTTACTCACAGTATAAAAACAATGCGCGTCGATCTATTTCGAGACAATATTTTTGACGGATAGTTTTTTGACAGGCCGACCACGAAATCGCCGTGGACGATTTTAACCATGATTGCAAACATTTCAATCTAGAAAGAGACTATCGCGTATTCTCGCCTCGCTTCTGTTTGTTTTTCTCCCTCAATTCGGGATGTTTTAGTGCCGATTAAAAATCCCCTCTCGCTGGCGGGTCCTTGGGGGTATCGCCTTTCATCTCTCTGGGCTTTTGCAAGCCTCACGCCACGCTCGTGCGCGAGAGAGCGCCCCAAAAGCCGCGAGATATTAATTAAAATTCCGCTCGAAATACTTCCAACGAAGGGCGAAGGGTGGGCGCAGTGTATTGGCTAACCGGCGAGGTTGTGCCCGGCGCGTCTAATTTACTCGGCGATTTTCCACGTTCTAAAATATACAAGCTTGCGACCATCAACATTCCGTCGTGATACTTCCGGTAGCTTCGCGTGAAATCTAATCGCGTTTATATAATCGTGCGAGCAAAAAGAATATGATTAAAAAAATATATTATAATACAGTATAAAAACAATGCGCGTCGATCTATTTCGAGACAATATTTTTGACGGATAGTTTTTTGACAGGCCGACCACGAAATCGCCGTGGACGATTTTAACCATGATTGCAAACATTTCAATCTAGAAAGAGACTATCGCGTATTCTCGCCTCGCTTCTGTTTGTTTTTCTCCCTCAATTCGGGATGTTTTAGTGCCGATTAAAAATCCCCTCTCGCTGGCGGGTCCTTGGGGGTATCGCCTTTCATCTCTCTGGGCTTTTGCAAGCCTCACGCCACGCTCGTGCGCGAGAGAGCGCCCCAAAAGCCGCGAGATATTAATTAAAATTCCGCTCGAAATACTTCCAACGAAGGGCGAAGGGTGGGCGCAGTGTATTGGCTAACCGGCGAGGTTGTGCCCGGCGCGTCTAATTTACTCGGCGATTTTCCACGTTCTAAAATATACAAGCTTGCGACCATCAACATTCCGTCGTGATACTTCCGGTAGCTTCGCGTGAAATCTAATCGCGTTTATATAATCGTGCGAGCAAAAAGAATATGATTAAAAAAATATATTATAAAATTTAAAAAATAACCTTTCGCGAGGAAGAAGTATGTTACAATGATACAATAAATTCGTATAATATCGCGAATGAAAATGGTAAATGACAATATTAATATCATTTTGTGCGATCATTAACGTCTTTTTAAAAGAGGAGATGGGATTTTTTCATTTTTTCTTTAAACACGAAATGGAGCTCGCCATTCTTTTAGAACATAAAACCATAAAAGCCAGACCGCGTTAGTCTTAAAGACAGTTCTTTGTGAATTTTTGCGTTTAGGAAAGAATTGACCTATTCCCTTTCACATTTTTGATGTACGAAACGATAAAAAAGATAATAAACTGTCGATGAATTCCATCGTTGGAACCGTACGTCTAGAAATTTTCAAGAATCTCTATTCACTTCTTTGCGTTGCTTTGTTGCTGCTTAGCTAATTTGCGTTGTTATGTGTCAACATTCGTCGTTTTCTGATTCGTAAACGTATTACTTATTATGTTGCAATTATTGAATTTTTGAATGTTACCTTATTTATTTTTTTGGAACCCATCCAATTAAAGAGAACGACAAGTAGAGGAATCCACAGGTAAGATCGTGAGAGTGCGGTCTTATAGAAAATACGATAAAATAAAAGTCGGTCTCTCGAATACAGCCGTCACGGATAGAATCGCGAAAGGTGAGATCTCGTTACGTCGAGTTTCTCTTACGTAACTTATCTTTGTCATTCTAAAAGGGCACATTCTGCGTGTTTCCCTTACAAGTAAGTAAGAAGGTACTTTTCAAGTGGGTCGACGAGACGTGCTTTTAACGACGGTAGTTAACGATTGAAAGAATCCGGGATACACTCTTCGCGTTATTCTCGATTCTTTCTCTTCGTCGGCCGAGCCATTGTGTTTTCCGCCGTGTATCGTATTTCCGTAACTATTCTCACTTTAATTAAACTATTTTCAGATGGAGGATAACCGCGCTTGCGGTCGGAGGTTGGGGGGAGGCAAACTATAAAGTTACCTCACTCATAAGTCAGGCATAAATATTATTTCCATTATTACAAAAGTCAAGTGCGCTTGAAATTAACTTAAGTTAATATTTTGTTTGTTGCACTTTTTTTGTATTTCGATTATCCCTTTTTAAAAAGAAGTCGTTAGTCTTCGGAAATCGATGTAGAATCCGTATGCAAAGATATTTTAAACTTCAATACTGAAAATAACCGCTATTCATCTTTTAGTAGTTAGTTGTAGAAATACTTTCCCGATACGTTGACAAAGATTCTGAACGTTCGATGCAAATTCGATCGCGGAAAGTATGTAACGCGGATTCTTGTCAAGAATGTGAGATAAAAAGAGGGTGTTTTCGGGCCGCCGGCGAAAGGGCGTTGGAGCTATTTCTATAGAAGTGCCCGCCGTGAACAAAAAGCTGAATAACATTAACTCGCTTAATGTATTCTCTTAATTTTAATACACAATGCCCCCGAGCTGACGCGCTTTCCCAGAATCTTCAACCTTCGACGAAGATTCTTTTACTATCTTCAACCCTTCATGTCCTAATCTTTTTTGTCTGATTAATATTTATATTATATTAACATCAGTCTCGTTTTCCGCTAAATAGAGAGTAATGCAACCATACTTACCGTGATTAATAAGATATGTTAATGATATATAATGAGCACACATAAGGGAGAGCAAAAATAAATAAATAACATAAATTTATATAAAATTATTAATAATATATATAATATATTTGCACAAAATTTTATAATATATTTAAGTACATATATCTGTTAGAAAATTACATAAGTTTGCGCCCTTGTGATTGTTATTCTCGCAATGGTGTTAACTGATGTTAGTTGCTCCAGTTTCTTGTTACAAGTATAGTTTAGACTTATATACAATATGTACTCTCTCGAGTATAGTAGCTACACGATATAGCCCGCTATTGTTTTCGCTGTTTGCAACAGCACTCGCGGACGTATGCCCCGCGGGGTCACCGCTTGATGTTTCGCGCAGCGAAGATTACATTACGGATCGGTTTTACTGCGCGTCACTTTGATCAATTCCGCGACTGTTCGATTGGGAGGACTTTTCATATACCCGGGGCGCCCTCGCGCCCGAAGGGCGCGTTACATGCGTTACAAAGCGCTCTTTCAGCTAAACTGCCAAGTCGAATCGAGGCGAACTGAATCGAACTCGTATATAGCGGCGGCGGTGCCCATCCTGTGTGTTTTCTTTGCGTTTAATTGCCGTCCAGGGGTTGGTTCCAGAGAATTCGCGTATTCCGCAGCCAACTCCCGAGGCATCGTGACGTCATTCGTATTATTTCCATCCGCGCACCGCATCGCCCACCTGTCAGACGCACGCATTTACGCGCGCGCTAGCGAGCTAGTGTGCGTGTATCAAATTCGAAACGATTTTGATTGTTGCGGGGAGAGCGATAAATTAATTTCCATTTCTCGCGACTCGGTCGTGTTTTGTTCCGTCCGCGTCTCCATAACACTCGCTGTGTTTGTTAAATAAATGTGTTACGGGCTCTTGATATTTATTTCGCGTCGAGAGAGGGAATATCGATCAACTGATTAACAAACAAATACGACGCGGCGTCATAATAAATTTTCAGCGTTCTCTTTAATTTTATTTATTTACTACTGTTTTTCCATTCTCTTTCTCTCTTCTAGCTTTCATATAATTTATTGATTACTCGCCTCGGTATAAAAATTCAAATATTGCGTGAAAATGAATCGAATGTGTGTATAAATTCTCTCTTCCGGCAATATTTCTGATAAATTTCGCGTGTATATTGATTCAATTCGAAATTATATTGCGACGTTCTTTTTATCGCGAAGAGATGCCCTTATCGAGTCGCGATTGCTCACTTGATCGTTTCGCACGTACATACACGCTTATTGTACACGCGACAGAACGAGGAGGATGGGAATGGCCCGTGAATGTCCCGTCGGTGACCTCGTCTCTTCGTTTGCATACGCAAACAGAGGAATTAGGACCGGACACGTTGCGCTGCATATTCGATCGGAGGGGTTCTTTGCCCCTGGGAGCGCGTTATTGTCGTCTCGAGTAGGTTATTGTCGTCGAAACACATCGGAACAATCGACAATATTGCCCGAAATTCGACTAGTCCTCCGGGTCTTTGTTGGCAAGAACGAATAAATGCCAAGGTTTGTCAATTTTCTCCTCTCGATTTCTTCCGGTTATTCCGATAAAGTTTTTGTGATTTGATTATATATCAAGTTATCAGTTATTGCTCAGTTTTTTAAAACAAGTATTATACGTTTTTTTTTACCTTTGCTCTCTCGTTTCAGTCTAGCTTCGCAAAAATCGATTAATATCTTAATGAAAATTCTAAAAATATATAATTAGAAGTGAATCATGATGATTCGCAATGAAAGTATCATAATTAAGTAAAACGTGTTCTTTATTTTGAAATTCGAATAGCGAAAAGAAATATTTTTCACTCATGATTTGGAAAGAACCCGCGAATGATCCACGGATTAGGGGTTGCTCGCGAAAAATTCCTCAGCGCGACGGGAGTTGATTTGAATTTTCCACGTCGGCTCAGCACTGCGGCACCTTCCTCATCGTCGCATCGAATATTCCATAAATAAATCGATGTTTAATAGAAAATCGAAGAACTGGCAAGGCACCTCATCGCTCACTGTCACGGCGCTTCGCGCTACCGGCAGCTAGTATCTCAATAATATTCAGTTTATAAACTTCGAATGGATTCCTTATTACGTTCCCGACGTGGCCGATTCATCCACTTCTTTCTTTCTTATTATCATTCTTAGACGGAGGTGTCCCCGTCGCGCCGATTTATCTCGCGGCTTATAAGCGTCAAGTGAATATTTGACGCCGATACTTTACATTTTTCTCTTCTCGTTTTCTTCATTTGTGCAATTTATCTCTATTCTCGAATCTTTATATAATGAGACAAGTTATTGAAAATCGATCAAGTTTCTTAATTGCGTGTTAATGTGAGTTAAACCAAGTGCACATAATGATATGCTTGCGCTGAGTGTCAGTAAAACGACGGATCCATCACAATCGATCAAGCATTGCGCGCGTCTCGATAATTTAATGCTCAAGCGACTAACGACGTATCTCGGCCCCTATCCATCTTTTCCCTTTTCCTCCCACGAAATCCGTGCGTGAAGATACAACTTTCTTATTTCGGGGAGAACTGCCTATCTTCTCCTAAACAGACGAGTTTCCTAGATAAAGATGCGCGAACGGATTTTGCCAGTAATTTCTTCTAATATAATCTCGTAATAAGAGAGATATAAGTTTATATAATAAAAATATATAATATAATCTCCCTGTTATAAGAAATTCCGAAGTAATTTTTTTACACGATGATATTGTCACTTATTCTCTACGTGACATTGGAATAATATTAAAATTCATTATATCCGCAGCAGCGCTATCGTGAAAAGCATAGAAGCATAAAAGCATTCTTGAAGCGGACGATCAAAAACGCTTAACCACAATCGCCGTATGTAAGCTCCTCGATAAATATCGTGTACAATCGTGAACGATAAAAAAGGCTTACGTGATACGGTAGGCACGGCGCGACTATTTGCCGTATCGAAACGACAACGAGGGGGTGGAGTCGAATATTCCCAATTCAAAGTTGGCCGCATCGTCGTTTTCCATCGTCTACCGGTTTTTTTTTTTTTTTTTTTTTTTTTTTTTAAACTTTCAGCGCGTTTATAGACCGCGCGCGTTCCGCAGCTTCGCGCTTTGTTCGCCTCGAACGACGAGCGTCGGTGATCGCGATGAAGGAGACGAGCGGTAACTTTCGGATGGTTTTTGCGTTTTCCCTTACCACCCTCCCGCCCTCGCTGCCCATTTCCAGCTGCCGTAACCATCGCCGTTATTGTTCGTCATACCTTCCTTCGTTCGCCATCTCTCGATGCCGCTCTTTTTCTTGCCGCGCTGGAGTTTACAATGCTAGAAGTCATTTCGGATGCATGCAGCTTTTTAATTACATACCTGGCCGGAAGGCCGATTTACGATTTCCATGGAAATGGAATTCCCTCCTGACCTGAGGGAAGGGATCTCTCTTCCCTCTTTCTCTTCCTCTCGACATTTCCACGATATTGTGTCGCGCGTTCTTCCGATATTTTTTCGCACGTGTTTCGGCTCGAGGTGACTATTTAAGGATGGACATTTTCGGGGATGCGTGCGCCAACAAAAGTTTCGCGCCATCTGAATCTTTCATTAAATTAACTATTCAAATTCCGACTAAAATATACGGCTAAAATTACGTCAAGTTGATCTTTTATAATGGCAAAACGGATAAGTTGCTGAAATGTTTTTCACAAGGAAATTGATATTACTTGGTTAGACGTATCAGTTTATTCGGTGGTGATTCCACGAATAAAAAACTTGTCTACGAGAGTTTTTCCTCTACAATTTTTCAGATACATTATCCGTTCCGCGAATCTTCTGGTTACAATATTAAGCCACAAAGTTTTTTCTTGCCAAATTAATAGATTATAAATATATGTACAATTTTGGATATATTAATTTTTTTAAATTAATATATCTTTAACTTTTTTTATATTTAAAAAGCTTTGCTGTTATTTAATCAATATTGTTAAAACACATTGAGAAATTGGAATTTAAGAAGGATTGAGTCAGAGAAATCGAGAAAGGGTTCAGGATCAGGTGTCCATAATGCGATACCAATTTCTTGTATTGTCGTGTGCCACGATGCACCCATATCCACATCTGCGCATCTGCAGACACACATACACCTGATTATACTCAAGTACGTATCTAGCCCTTCGATAATGATAGGATGCGAGTTTCCATCCGCATGGAATTGCCTCGTAGTAGCTGCAGTTTCCGAAAACACTCCCTATCGGCATCGACTATCCTCTTCTACCCCATCCTCTCGTAATTAAACTAATGGAAATCCGACTCGATGCTTTTATGCGACTCCACCCTATATGTGTACCAGAGCGAGTCTCAAACACCGAAACGCAATCCATTCAAGATTCGGAGACGACAAGCGAAAACCACAAAACTCCGCGACTTTGAATTCGTATGGAGAGATTGTAACAATTAAATTCAATTCTCGCATTCGATATTTATTTCGAGAAAAACGTAAAAGACAATGGATTAAAGATTATTAATCGGAAAAAAAACTGTATATCTTTGGCTTGAGACTATTTTAAAGAGATATTTATTTTCGTCATAAATTTCTTTTGCATCTGCAAGAATGATTAGTATACAATGTTTTCCCACTTTGCGAAAAATCAAAAATCGGAAAAAAAAAGTTTTTAGATTAAATCGACTCTACCTAATGTACGTTGCGGTGAATTTGGTTTGCAAATGCCGGGCGCTTTTAGGAGAGCGCGAACGAAGCCCGGTCTGATAATAACGGGAGTGAGATAGCCGTCGCATGTATCACATTACACGTAATGAAAACAGCTATCGCATTACGCATAATTACGATGTTATTTCATTATATGCGAAATAATTTGCGAAAGTTTGCGAACGCGCCGAGTAATTGGGGGTTGAGAGGGGGCAGCGCTACGTAAATGAACTGGGGATAATTGCGCGCGTCATTGTTCATTATTTTTATCAAAAGCCGGAGAGCGGATCGTTACCGTCCCTTTGTGAAAATATTTTATTGTTTTTAATTAACGCCGCGAGAAACAGAGAGAGAAAGAGAGAGAGAGAGAGAGAGAGAGATAGAGAGAGAAAGAGCGGAACCGCGCGCGATGTAAAAATCGCTTGCGCTCTGTCCGCTGATCGCCATCAACTCAATACTGGCTCTCAATTAATTTTAATTATCGTTAACAAAGTGTCGAAAAGATGTAACGCAATATGGGCACGTGGCCGTTAAAAATTAATGACGTTCGTCAAAATAGGACGCCAGGGTAAACACGTGTCGTGTCCCGATACTGAAAACTCGAGAGTCAATTAATTGCTCTGATGAACGGCGATGACGTCGCATAAACGTCGCGTTTGTTTTGTATTCGTTTCCGCGAATTTTTTCATATTAAAATCGACTGTTGTTTCGACGTCGCGTCATTGTTGATATTTATCCTTTCGTCGTGCGATCCTTCTCGAAGTCTACGGAGATCTTATATTCCGGCATCGGTTGCTTCTATCGCGTGCGATATTTCTTTGATATTATTCCTGCCGTAGTCGTTGCTCTCAATCTACGAGCTTCGTTTTTGATGCCGCCTTTAGATTATTGTCGATCGGATCGAATTACCGCGAATAAATGTCTTTCGACGAAGCGATTGAAGATTGAGGGATTTTTGCTCTGAAAGGACGGCCGATTTCGATGAAATTATTATCCACCGCATTGGAAATTCTGGGAAGTGATGCATTTTTTATGCTCGGATGTGGAAACGTTGATAAAAGAACGTTTAATCAGGACGAGAGATGGGTATTTTTTTTCTCATGACCTCCGCTCCCACAATGACAAAGATCAGCGTTGTGAGATTGCGTGATACTAAATCGCCTTGACTCGTGAGAAATTTTTAAGCTATTAAGCTATTTTTTTATGCGACAGGATATGTCTTTTACACACTTCCGGCAATAAATATGATCAGACATAATTGATAGCTGGATAGTAGATTTTTCTAGATATGTATACGATAAATTGCGGATGTTTATTAAATTTATGTTTAATTTTGGATATATTAATTTTTTTTAAATTAATATATCTTCAACTTTTTTTATATTTAAAAAGCTTTGCTGTTATTTAATCAATATTGTTAAAACACATTGAGAAATTGGAATTTAAGAAGGATTGAGTCAGAGAAATCGAGAAAGGGTTCAGGATCAGGTGTCCATAATGCGATACCAATTTCTTGTATTGTCGTGTGCCACGATGCACCCATATCCACATCTGCGCATCTGCAGACACACATACACCTGATTATACTCAAGTACGTATCTAGCCCTTCGATAATGATAGGATGCGAGTTTCCATCCGCATGGAATTGCCTCGTAGTAGCTGCAGTTTCCGAAAACACTCCCTATCGGCATCGACTATCCTCTTCTACCCCATCCTCTCGTAATTAAACTAATGGAAATCCGACTCGATGCTTTTATGCGACTCCACCCTATATGTGTACCAGAGCGAGTCTCAAACACCGAAACGCAATCCATTCAAGATTCGGAGACGACAAGCGAAAACCACAAAACTCCGCGACTTTGAATTCGTATGGAGAGATTGTAACAATTAAATTCAATTCTCGCATTCGATATTTATTTCGAGAAAAACGTAAAAGACAATGGATTAAAGATTATTAATCGGAAAAAAAACTGTATATCTTTGGCTTGAGACTATTTTAAAGAGATATTTATTTTCGTCATAAATTTCTTTTGCATCTGCAAGAATGATTAGTATACAATGTTTTCCCACTTTGCGAAAAATCAAAAATCGGAAAAAAAAAGTTTTTAGATTAAATCGACTCTACCTAATGTACGTTGCGGTGAATTTGGTTTGCAAATGCCGGGCGCTTTTAGGAGAGCGCGAACGAAGCCCGGTCTGATAATAACGGGAGTGAGATAGCCGTCGCATGTATCACATTACACGTAATGAAAACAGCTATCGCATTACGCATAATTACGATGTTATTTCATTATATGCGAAATAATTTGCGAAAGTTTGCGAACGCGCCGAGTAATTGGGGGTTGAGAGGGGGCAGCGCTACGTAAATGAACTGGGGATAATTGCGCGCGTCATTGTTCATTATTTTTATCAAAAGCCGGAGAGCGGATCGTTACCGTCCCTTTGTGAAAATATTTTATTGTTTTTAATTAACGCCGCGAGAAACAGAGAGAGAAAGAGAGAGAGAGAGAGAGAGAGAGATAGAGAGAGAAAGAGCGGAACCGCGCGCGATGTAAAAATCGCTTGCGCTCTGTCCGCTGATCGCCATCAACTCAATACTGGCTCTCAATTAATTTTAATTATCGTTAACAAAGTGTCGAAAAGATGTAACGCAATATGGGCACGTGGCCGTTAAAAATTAATGACGTTCGTCAAAATAGGACGCCAGGGTAAACACGTGTCGTGTCCCGATACTGAAAACTCGAGAGTCAATTAATTGCTCTGATGAACGGCGATGACGTCGCATAAACGTCGCGTTTGTTTTGTATTCGTTTCCGCGAATTTTTTCATATTAAAATCGACTGTTGTTTCGACGTCGCGTCATTGTTGATATTTATCCTTTCGTCGTGCGATCCTTCTCGAAGTCTACGGAGATCTTATATTCCGGCATCGGTTGCTTCTATCGCGTGCGATATTTCTTTGATATTATTCCTGCCGTAGTCGTTGCTCTCAATCTACGAGCTTCGTTTTTGATGCCGCCTTTAGATTATTGTCGATCGGATCGAATTACCGCGAATAAATGTCTTTCGACGAAGCGATTGAAGATTGAGGGATTTTTGCTCTGAAAGGACGGCCGATTTCGATGAAATTATTATCCACCGCATTGGAAATTCTGGGAAGTGATGCATTTTTTATGCTCGGATGTGGAAACGTTGATAAAAGAACGTTTAATCAGGACGAGAGATGGGTATTTTTTTTCTCATGACCTCCGCTCCCACAATGACAAAGATCAGCGTTGTGAGATTGCGTGATACTAAATCGCCTTGACTCGTGAGAAATTTTTAAGCTATTAAGCTATTTTTTTATGCGACAGGATATGTCTTTTACACACTTCCGGCAATAAATATGATCAGACATAATTGATAGCTGGATAGTAGATTTTTCTAGATATGTATACGATAAATTGCGGATGTTTATTTAGCGTGATGTACAGTTAAAAATATGTTTATAAATTGTTTCTGTATATCTGTTGTATGACTGGTGACCCAATAATTTAATACGTAACATATCTATTACACTAACTGTCATGGATATCTACCAAACCATTTGTTATTACAAACTCTGAATCAGGAAAAATGATGTTTGTATGTATCACTCAGTCAACAATAATATTTGAGCGATGAATGTTTGGACATTGAGGGATTTTGACGAGGGATGTAGACGCACACATTTATTAGAGAGATAATAAAACAATAAATTATTCTCTAATTAATTTTCACACAAATCATATTCTAATAGAATTTTAATTTGAATTCAGTTAATTAACAAATTATGAATTATTCTGGAATTGTGGCGAAAAATTGAAAATTTTGATGTCAAAAAAATATTCTAATCTTTTATCACTCGATTCGCAAAAGTCTCCGCACGGGAGATAAAGATCGAACGATATAATCAGTGATGTAAAACAGGATTTTTAGATTGCCGATGGAAACAGGAGGTTGATGCGTAAGCACAGTTGAAAGTTTGTTTTCAAAAGTAAGAGAAAGGAGGAGATGAAATAAAACTCGTCTCGCAAAATATCCGATATTTACAGAAGAAAGTTTCCGCGCGCGAGCTTTTAAGAAGAGTCTCTAAGAGTCTGATAATTTATTCCGATAGGAATCGATAATTTATTCGTTGAAGAGGATTTACCGGTCGCGCGGTTCGCGTTAGTTCTTAACTTTAATTATGGCTTTATAATCCATGCTTTAATTATGTTCTGATTTATCTACACAATATACAGTTGGATACATGTTTTAATATTCAGTAAAATAATTATAAAACGTGAAACTATCTCTTATCGAGGATTTTTTTTTTTTTTATTGGATTATTTGTAAGAGAATATTGTTTAAAATTGGTATAATTTAAAAATGTTTTATACATATGTTTCTGTGTGCGTGTGTGTGTGCTAAACATGATAGATTTAAAAAATTAATTAAACAGATAATGTATTTACGGGAAATAATCCTGTTAAATTCGCAGTTCTCTTGTCATATTATTGCATAATATATAAATGATATTTGTGTGCATTAATATTTTTATTAAAATATTATATTACGGCTCAATTTATATATCCAATGACGAATATGCGACGCATGTGCAAAATGAATAATGGAAAATTAATATTATAAAATAATAAAATTTACAACATTTTTTGGTCAATAAACATTGATTAATTTTGAAGTCAGGATATTGAATAAAATTGATAAATAATTTTCAGTGACAATATAATTAAATTTATTTAACTTTACGTAACTTTACGTAAAAGAGAGATTAAAGTCTCTTATTATCTTACACGACATATTACAAACAGAATAGTGTGTTTTGCGTCGCTCTCTATTATAATTACTTTAATCTTTGACGGCACGAACGTACGTTATTGCTCACCATTTACACAAAGAGCGTAGTAAGGAACCGAGAAGTAAATCAAATTTTAATTACATTAACGCCGCGGTGCATCCAATTAATCTCGGCTCCTTGCTCGGTCGGCGAAAAGTTTCGTACGCGAGAAATAATTAAAGTCCCTCTCTCACGCCCACAATATTATTCGCAGCCTTTTCGATGCAGTCTCGAGAGTGTGCTTCTTCAAGTTTCTAGTCCTGGGAAGCTGCACATCTTAAATGACTGCCTATCTTAGATTTATTATATACATATATGTATATACACACACACACACACACACACACACACACAATATTCATTCCGATACGTTTCGCGAATCTTTGCCCGAGTCCCGAGTATCGAACTTTTTCGTCCATCCATTGTTTCTGGTACGCTCGAGGCAAGTGGTGGTAAACAAGGTATCGGGAGTTTCTTCATAGACAATGGGCTTGTCGCATAATCCATCCCTCCTCCTCCCTCGCCGGAAATGGGCAAGAACGGTGATACGATGTATCGCTTATAATGTACTTCGATCGTCTCTCTGCTCTGCCGATATGAGCTTCGTGAAGAGCTTAATTCGTTTGTAACCGTTCGCCGAGCGTGAGCCTGATGATGAGAATTCTTTTTGATGCAAAATGGGTGCTTAATCTTTGGATAGTCGGGAATGAAGATATTATCATATACTCTGAAGATTTCGCTTGTGGAAAGAATGAAAAAAAAAATTTCTTTGTTTAGCTCGGAAGGTTAATGAGAAAGGAATTCATCCTATTTATTAAAGTGCAATAAAGGCGGAAGCGAACTCGGTGCAGAATGGCGTGGCCTTTCGATAAACGCTTTCCGCCACAATCCTGGAAAATAGCGAAATCGGAATATCCGCGTCGGTAGCAAATGGAAAATTGAGGCCTCGTACGATTTTAGTGCGACTCCGTGTCGGATCTGAAAACGCATATTGCCCCGAGACGTGCTGCTATCTTCCGTTATATCATATAATGCTTCTTCGAACTCGTGTTTCTGAAGAGAGAAAGAGAGAGAGAGAGAGAAAGAGACGATAAAGTCCATAACTATATAACTATAAAACAGACTAGCCAACTGCGTAAACGTGCGACTCACACAATGCGATGCGTATTTTTGTGCGGTGTTATTGTCGCAATGTTTAACCAATATGCATTACACTGAAATAAAAAAAATTCTCGCATTGCGAGAATCGATATTTTTTCATTTTATTATATTTAAAAAAAAATCTACACTCTTTTCTCTCCGTTATTAGATAAAGCAAAGATAAAATTAAGATGTTTTAAATTATATTATCAAAGATAAATCTTGATTTTATATCTGATATCATTTGAAGAAAAAGTTAAAGTAGTTATACGTAAAGATATAATATCCGAAGAGAGAAGTCGACAGCTGCGAGGATATATACTTGTAAAGAGAAGCCGCACAAATTATCTTCTCTTACGTGTTGCTTCTCTCCTCATCCCGTGCCTCCCCACGGCCGCTTCTCGCCCTCTCTTTAATCTAGTTTGCGCGAAACAAACAGTTCCCTCAACCAACGTATAATTGTCCGTAATTCGATCCTCTAACGCAGTTTAAACGCAAAAACTCGCGCGCGATGCAGTCTCTGCCGGTGCGGGTCCGAGCTACGCGCGCTCGTGTGTTTAATTGAGTGTGCTAATTAAGGGTGCGATTGAACTGTACGCGGACCCGTCTCCACACTCCTCTGTATATATATCTCTTTCTCTCTGTGGGTGAGTTTGTGTGTGCGCCCATGGGTGGTCGAGTGTTGCTGGCGTTTGTCCGCGTGGATGATGATCGCCGCGCGTCGAGCTTTCGACCAAAAAGAAAAAACAGTGATACACAAGTATGTACTCGACGAGGTTTGTCGATTGTTCTGTCTCTTTTTTGTTTTTTTTTTCCCTTTTTTTTTTACAACATTTTAAAAACATTTCTCAACAATGCGTAACGTGGCTGGGTTTCGCCGTGAAACCCTTCCTTTTCGCGGTCGAAGATCAGGCCCTTCGCAAAATCCTATTATTTCTTTGATGTGCTATCAGGTTTCCTTTGTCGTACTTGTAACATTACAGACGGTGGCCTCAAGGGGTTTTTGTTATAGCTTATCGAATTACGCGGTATCAACGTTTGAAGGGTTATCGCTCTCTATTCTTATGCGGGATTTTTAGATAAGATAAAGACTCGTGAAAACAAAATCATTGCGCATATTTAACGTATTATGCATGTAGGATGACGTCGAGCACTACCTATGCATGATATACATTTGGTACTGTTGAATACATAACAGCGATCAGAGAAAACATTCTAAATTCACGACTGTAATTTCCATGTATAACGTATGCTTTTGCAGATTTACGTTTCAAATTTAGCCGGATCTTAGCCGGACAATTTTTTAGCGCAAGTTTAATTGCGATCATTGTAATGCGAGTCGTAATATAATCTTCGATTAATAACGTCGACTAAATATCAATTTACTTTGCTTGTCGCACGCGATATGAATGTTATTTGATCGTATCACTAAATATGGCTGCGCGCGAGGAATTATCTATAAATAACATTCAACGGCGCCACTCATTCTGTTAGCCTTCGCGAGTCTTTATCTTATCGTTTTCGTTTATGTATGTGTGATGCACTTTTATGTGGCTTCTCTCAGAAACGAAAAAAAAAAAAAAAATTATTTAGAAAGCTATGCATTTAATGGGGGTGTTTTTTATAGAGAAATTTTATTAATTTCCTCGTGTGTACAATTACAAATACGAATCATCATTATAATTTATGTTATCCTTAATCTATTAAAATTGCGCGTTCGTACATTTCCTTAGATAAATCTTATAAAAATAGCAATCCGATCACGGATTGACAACCTCGTATAATAATCATCCACCATGTATTTCTTCATATGTTCGCCCGATCAATTTGTATTACATGGCATTGCAGCACTGCATCTTTTATTCGCAATCGAATTGCATTCCCGATGCTTAGCCACGTGCACGTGTATGCATGAGATTACAATTGCAATAACGTAAGAAATGTCAGAATTCGAGTAGACGCAGGAGAGAAGAGAAAACGGAATACGTTAAATACATATCGCGTATAAAATATCATGGTACACGGAGCGCATTTTTTGAGTGCATTATCGTTATTATCATTTTTATGACAGCATAAAGCGAGGAAATTCCGTGTTTCATTCTACGCTTCGCTTGGCACAGGGATGTCCGCGAGAGATTAAAGGGGAGAGAACTTGATACTTCCGTGTGCATCGGGGATAAATGGGGATGCGACAAAACTAAGAAATCCCCCAACGGGGAAGTCGAACGAAGCTCGAAGAAATTACGCCAATTTGGTGGAGCTGGATACGTAATTCGCGGTACCCTTGGAGCCGGACTTTTCGCGCGATTAATCAAAGTCAGCTCCGGCTGCTTAGAGCTCCGGAAGTCGCTGCTTCGTTCATTTACAGATTACGTTCGCTATTTCGCATCGACCCGCGCTTAAACGTTTCGCCTAATGTGACTTATCTATCTCAAAGCGATTCGCAAGCAGTAGAGTGGATCCTTTTTCTTTCTTTTTTTTTTTTTTCCGAACGACATTTCATGACATTTAACTTGTTAAGAGAAAAAGAGAAAGAGAAATGCATTATGTAATCTTCACTTTAACTAAAAATTATATATAATATATTGCTTTTTTAATAATGAATAGATAATTATGACTAATTTTTTTTCTATTAGTGGCACAATATAATTTATGCTTTGCGCTTTATGTTTTTTTACGCATAATAATGACATTGTTTGCATGAGGAACGCGTATATTCGTAAGAATTCTCTCATTGAAAATTACTCGAAGACTATACTTAGAATCTGACGGATTTCTCGTGCACGAGACACCCGATATTATTTCATCCTTGCAGATGATTCGCATCACGTGTTTCGTCTCCGCGAAGGGCTTCGAACTCCGCGAAGTATGTACATTACAGCTGAGAGCATCTGTCGACTCGTGCGCGTTCACGCGAGTAAACGCGTTACTGTCTGAGAGTTGGCCCCCGAAAATGTGTCCTTCGGGCGAAGGAATTGCAACTGCGGAGCGTCTCTTGAAAACAAAACACATCTGGAGAGACACGTGCTCCCTCCGCTAAATGTCGCGAAATAATATTCTGTCCGCGTTCGCAGATTCCTAAATAGATTCTTATTCCGAAGTTGGGATGTAGAAGAAAATTAAAGTACGATTAAAACTGAGAGTTATCAAACTTCCGTTTAACGTTCGGGCGATTGGTGTCGGCAAAGTTTAGCAAGTTTTACCTCACATTTAACCATGATGATTGAGAATTAATTGAAGTTGGGAAGGTGAGCTTTAAACTTTGATCACGTAAACGAATTTTATTTTTTTATTTAGTTTTTTTTATTCGATTAATTTTTTTTGCGCGGGTTACTCTATTTGTTACGACGAAGCGAACAATTTGTAAACAATGCACATTTATTTTGACGGTGCATTCTAAGGGAGACCGAGGGGAGGGTACTGCTCTGATTCACGCAAGATTACGCTGCCCGGCTTTCAAGCTCTATTATACCTCCTTTTTCATTTCACGAATTTAATAGGCTTAGGACTTATTGGATCCGAAGGTTACACGAGGGTCTGTCCGCGTTGCCTCCCCCGCTTTCGTCAGCTCTTTCCTTCGCCCTTACTTGGCTTTACCTCGGCCTCTCGAGGTATTAGACCAAGAATTTTTATAGAATGCAGTAAAAGTGCTTGAATAGACCGAGAAACGAGAGTACCGTCTTTTACCGGAATAATGTTCGAGTCCCGGCGATGAGGCCGAAAATCGATTAAGAATCTGTTCGCTTCCCTTTCTTTTCGAGACATACGTACGAATTCTCGACAGTTTGCACTTCGCAGCTCATCCGGTCGCGAATTCTGCGCATTCTTTCCGCGATGATAGCTTCGCGCAGAAGTAATCACCGCTTTACCGGAGCTGCGTTTTTTTATCGGGCCATTGTTGCGCGATTCACAATGAACGTGGAATTCGATACGTTTGCCTTCTTAAGGATCGCAACTATGTTGCAAATTGTGTCGAATTCTTCGCGGATTCTTTGCGACGCGAGAACCGCGTTTTTTTTAGAATTGCGCTTTCGATGCGCGTCACGTCGGTCATTTTTCATCGCGCGCGCATTTGAAAATTATCAGTTGCGTAAAAAAACAAAAAATGATTACACACGCTCGCGCGTGTCTGTGATATCCTTATCTCGTAACCTTGTCATTCGCGACGAGGAACAGAATAAAGTTACATCACGCGTTATCGTACAATTTGTGCTATTATAAGTTGGCACATGTTTTGCCTATTTCTTACGAATTTACCGATGAATGCGGAAAGAAATAATGAAATTTTTTTATGTCATATAAATCAAAAGAATCATCGACAAAGACGAAATTGAGATAGAAGGAGAACTTAAGATCTTAACGACTTTATAAGCACGCGATATCTCCGATGAGCAGATTAAAATCCATCGACGATTTCTTGATCCGTCGTGAAATTGAGGCAAACTAGAAGCTCGTAATCATCGAAATTCGTCGAAGCTCCGGGAAATTGTTAGATGACGATCTATCATCGGTAATTTAAGAGCAGCTTCACGCCGTCTCGCATCTGTTACGTAATGATGATCCTCATTTCGCATTCTGACGGAATTGTCAGCAAGAAACGAGCTACGTACACTCGGTTGAGTACACAAGCGCCGAGGTATACTGTACACACGCGCGCGTGGATGTATATATTTCGGTCTCTCAAACGAGATCTTAATCGAGAGCCATGGCTCGTTGCGCCGAAGGTAAACTCGAAGATGTCGAAACTAAACGACGAAGATCGGGGGAGGTGGAGGGGATGGAAGGGTGCCGACGCAATTCGCGGCAATGATTTATTTACTCGGGTGGGTAGGGTAATGAACTGATGGAAACTTGTTAATCCGGAAGCGCTCCTTGCTCTCGTGTTTGCTCCCGACCGGTAAAAGTTGGCGAACCGAATCGCGCGACGAATTTTCTCGATTAAATCGTTCCGTTTATTCTGCCAGTTCTGATCTATATACGATGAAAATAACTACAAGAATTGCACGAGTTATAGATATAATTGCATGCAGGATGTATAAATGTTGGAATGAAATGGATATTACTAATGGACGATAGATAGAGAGTTAATTGTAGACGATGTCGAGACGAGACGCATGTCTTTCGCATCTGGCTGTTTGGTCAACAAACGATACAAGAGAAATGTTTTTCGTTGCTTTAGTCGTGCAAACAAG
>NW_021848556.1:970309-980917 GCF_003651465.1 Formica exsecta
CTTTCCCTTCTCCGGACCTTGTTGGCCGTGTCGGGATTCTATTTGCCCGTCGGCTACAAATCACCCGAGTTTTCGATCCTTGCTAATCCTTCGGTTCCGGGGGTGAGGTATCGACGAAAGGGATTTTCGTCTCCGGACCGGACTGCCATGAGCTTTCACTTCTCGTTGTGGATCTCCCGCCAAAGTATCTTTCTTTTCTCCCCGTTTCCTACGCGTCCTCGCGTTTGCGCTCGGATAAGTAAATCCGGCGATAAATTTTTGGGAAAGAGACGTTGAGAGGTCGTCATATTGATTTCCTGACGATTTTTTTTTTTTATTATTACCGATATTCTTTTAAAATCGATCAATTATTAACTAAATAATCGAGCTGTTTGATGACCAAAATTTTTGAGTGTTTACTACCCATTTTTCGAAATATCAAAGATTTAAGATCATTAAAATATTTTTAACGTGGAGATTCACAATCTTGAGTTTCTCGAAACAATAAGTCGATCAGTTAAGCATAGGGAGAAAGGTACGAAAGACCGGTGAGAGTGTCCAGGAACGTAATCGGCCTGCTGGGAGCTAGAAGAGGCCGATGGAAATCGCGACGACGTACGGCGGTAACTCTCGCGTAGACGAAACCGGCGGAAATGGAGAATCGACCGGTGGAGATCGACCGCGAACAAGGGGCAGAGGGTCTCTCATTTTCTCTCTCTCACCTTCTCTCTCTCTCTCTCTCTATCTCACGACATATACATACGTGTGCCCGTCTCGAATCCCCGCTCCCTCCTAACCCGCGCGGTTAAATCCCATCGGAAACTCCAAGTACTCTCCGTGCAGACCGCGGACGGCCGGTCGCTCGGGGCTCTAAATAAATAAAGAGTGACTCGCGAGACGAGCGAATGGTGGTTTCGGCGGATCCGAGAAGGATAGCGACGGGTGGAAGAGGAGGGGGCGATGGTTGGACACACGCTAGAGGGGAAGCGGGAGAGGCGGAGGGGTGGTCGGAAGAATGGCAGATCGAGAGGGACCGAGCCGCGCCATGGGAGCCATGCATCAACCCCTATTACCCGCGACAGCCTAACTATTGGCTTTCCGCTGGCTGTAACTGAAATCTACAGGAAACCCCCTTCCCCGCATTTACTTTGTCCCCCGGCGTCGGGATTAGGCAGATTCCGCGAATCCGCAGCAAGAAAAAGAGATCGACTCTTGCGATATGCGCTTATGCGCTTGCAAACGCTAATACCCGATCTACGATGAGTCGTTAGTCGTTAGTCGCAAGCAAATTGACCAACCACAGTCGATTATTTCGAGAATATTGTTGGAATAATCGATTGTGGTTGATCAATTTGCTTACGACTAACGACTAACGACCTATTGTAGACGTGCTTAAGAGATCGGAACTCTAAACATCCTTAAAAAAGAAAATTTTTTTTTTTTTTTTTTGATAAGATAATTTAGAGACACATATTTCGATATATAATCTTACATAAAAATTATAATTCTGAATTAATCGGTTAATATTTTAATGTTTCACAAATTGAAAAAGAAGATATATCTTAATTTTTATTTTATATATAAAAAAGTATATAGAAAGATCATAAAATAAACGCTTTTAAATAAATTTATTCTTGATACTTGTTATAATAAACTGCCTTTTTCTCATCACTAATCTTATCATTAATCTGCATAGAAATTTTCCGGAGAAAATTTTTATGTATTATATATGAAGCTGAAATAATATATATATATATATGATACACATATGACAAACTTTTGATCATGGTAATAAAAACAATCCACAATAGCATTTTTAAGATTGCAGCTTTTATAATGCTGCTAAATGATAAAAGCGATTTTCTTACGCGTTGAAATGTACCCACGCTATCTTATACATGAATTATAGAAAATCTTAACATTTTTCATCTCCCTTCATTAACATCTTCATCTTTTAAAGGACTGGGAATCTGTAAATCTCTGTATTTTACGTCCATTACGATCCATCCGTCATCGTCGCTCTATTTTTTATCTTTTCTGTTATCGTGAAAACTTGCCTGTCACGATTGCGAAACCGTGACGACTGACCATAGAGGGTAAGGGGGGGTGGGTTATAGCGGCGAGATAAAGAGCGATTCGCTGCCGTAAGAATTTTCCGCCGCATCGCGTGACTTCCGGCGGATAAAATCGGTTCCGTCGAGAAATCCGCCGGAAAACCTTTGGTTTTTGATCGTCGGGGGATGATTAGGCAGCTAACTAGCCGCCGTCGCGTGTAATATATCTCGCGGTCGTTCCCGCCTTTACTTTTTTTCTCAACAAAGCGTAAAACGATGCGCGCGCGCGATTGCTATTTATTATCGAACAACATATTTCAGATCGTCGTTCTCGGTCTCGTGCATCATGTGGGAAACACAAGACCTTCCTCTTGATATGACAGTTTATAAATCGTCCATTTTGGGAAAGCATACGATTATGTGTTCTGGTTAATGAGCCCGCCGTTATTGCTCATCGTATCGCTTTTCCGTTTTGCATTGAAATGTTTATCTGACGGGCGCTCGTTAGCGCGAATATCGAATCTCTATATTTGGAATTTTGCGTTTGGTAAATTTAGAGTAGATGCATAATACCGATTAATATCGAAGTTTCGTTAACGAGCGTCAATTCGTTTGGCTATCTGATACTTTATTCGAGACATCCGTGTAACCTTAAAGAAAAGGTGAATTATACTATTAAGCTAAGTTGATTGCAAGAAAGATACATTTTATTATATATATATATGACAACTGCTGCGATTTTATTCAACATATTCTGTCAAACGGAGATGATTCCGTTAATAAAGCGAAAGAATTTTTCACACTTGCAAAAATTCGCCTTCTTTTATTTTTATATTACACTTTATGATTGCGTAATCGATCCCGCGAATTCGTCGCGAGTCTATCTCTTCCGCTAATTTTTCACTCGTCCAGATTCGTCAATTATAGCGCAAAAATATGAATGGCGAGAAAAGAGTGACCGGATAATTCGAACGGATATTTTCTGGAAACGAAACGAGTGAATTCCCGGAGGGGTCAAAGTTTTCCGCGAGCGAAAAAGAGATACGGATGCGTGCGCGGATTTTTTTTCCTTGCGTTCGATAATTTCGATGGGCCAAGCACGGAACGCGCGGACAATAGTTATCAGTCGGAATCCATGGTGCATAATTTCGTTTGGATGAATCATTACTGCGGTCATCCGCGAACGGTGCGCCAAATTCATTTACACGGCAGCTGTCCCACCCATGTTAAATTACGGCGAATGATTGATTATGCCGAGTATGCGGACGATTGACGGAAAGATTGCTCGGAGTTAGCGCAAGAAATCGCAATGGATTATTATCGGGAACGATTTATATCGTGCGTTTATAAAAATCGAACACTCGACTCGTAATCGAGTCTTCGAGAAAAGCGCGGGTGACGAAACGATTTTTTCATATCGGATTATTTCGGGATTATCGCTTCGGCAGAAATATATGTACGTGTTAATGATTGTATGACGTGTTAATTCTGCTGTCATTTCGTCTCGACGCGCGCGATTATCGACTCATATCTCTCTTTATTAATACACTTGATAAAATAACATTGTTTTCCACTTACATTGGTAGAGATCAAAGCTATTAAACTGTCACACGTTTCCTCTCTAAGGAAAACCTGTTCTTTAGCGAAGACGCACTTACGTTCCGTTTCTTACACGCAAAAGCTGTCTAAATAGAAGCGATAATACGATCGCACCGCGAGTCGGTATTCTTCGTCGCTGAACTCGGAGAATATCGCGCTCGACGGTTTCCAGAAATAGTTGAAGGGTGCGAGGAGAGGGAATGGGGATGGAGGGCATCAAATAGATTAAACGGCGAGTGCCGCAGCTGTCGCGCGGCATTTCGAGATTTTCGACTTCCCGATTTCGCGCAGGCAGATCCTCTTTGCGTTCCCCCTCCGGGCCGGCTCGGCGGCGCCCAAGTTAATCCTTAACGTACGTCGCGATTTCGCGATCTGCATACTGCTTACTCCTCGAGTAATTTCGCCGGGGCTTAGAGAAGGACGAGGAGCCCCGCCGGGAGGGGCGCGAAACGGTTTGCCTGGCGTATTAAGTCGTCGGCACGGCGGGATTAACGATCGTTCTAAAGCTCCTCGCGATTTCGTTTTCGCACTTACCCCCGCGATGCACGGCTGTGTGCGTTATTAGGACCCTATTAGCGCTATATTAGGGCAGGTTTGTAGCAATTCCCGGTCCCTATCGGCTGACGCGATACGCGCCTCCGTTCTGAGAACGATTAGGTTTCTGCGAGCACCGGAAATTTAACGCCAAACTTGGCACAATTACAAGCTAAGAAACTTTTCATTATAATAAAATAAATTAATGAATTAATTTATGTTTTTAAATGTATTTAAATATATATTTAAATACATTTAATATATAAATACATTTAATACATAAATTTAAATACATTTAAATATATATTTAAATACATTTCAATTATATTTTGTTATACAACACATTATTTGTGAGATAATATCACATACATGTCTCATAAATATATACGTTATGTATGAAGCACTTACTGAGCAAACTAAGAAATATTATATTAGGGTAGAGCGTGAGAATTTGCTCTTCTCTCCATCTTTTTTGATAATTACGATAGTCCTAAATATGTACATAAAGTTAACATCAACACGATGAAAAGTATAAAGATTGAATGCTAATTAATTAATGTATGATTAGATATGATATTTCCAAAAGCATCTGTATATATTTCATTTGATGAGAAGCAATAATTGCTACATATAAATTGAGTTATTATATTAATTAATAAATATGTCATATATATACACTCTGTATTTCTATTTCATATTATTATCTATATTATTATATATTTTTTATATCAATATTATATTTATATTTATATTATTTGTTATTATATATATATATATATATAATATAAATAAGCTAATTGTACTAGGGAAAGTATCTAGCGATAAACAGTAGATAACGTTTTAATTTAGCAGATGATGTCACTAGTTGATGATCTCACTAATTAATTTTATCTCTATATTATTTCGTATTATTCTCTACTGGATAGAAATCTTTTGACGTTTGTTTGAATCAACAATCCGTGTTATTGCATTAATACAGCGTCGTCCGTGTGTTCCATGTATATAATTCCCGTATTAATTTTTGTTACAGGTAAGCGCTGCCCCTTTGACATCGTTTTCTCCGGCACACAAAGCTTTTAGTAAGTTAATTAAACTTTCCATAAGGAGAAGAGGTGCGGCGGCCTTTTAGTCGCGCGGCTTTAATTTCGTTGACGTAATTAAAAATATGTATAAAACGCGTCCTGGGACGACCGATAATGAACGTTAAAGCGATTGTGTGATACGTGGTTTTAGTCGGGCAAGGATCAAAGCGAAAATTAATCCGGGTAAACTTGCCGAAAATTGCGCGCGACATTCTGTCGCGTCGCTTGACAACTGTGCCCGGCTTTTTGGAAGATCTCGTGAATCGCGATTGTTGAAAATTTTCCCAACAAAATGGGAATTACTTGGTCTCTCACACGTTGATCGCATTCTGTCCTGCGTGAAGTTAAACAAGGTTTACTAGATTTTTCGCCATTTATCATATACCTATAGCGTATTCGTTTTTTTTAAATTCTTTTTAAATTTTTTTTTTTTTTTTTTTTTTTTAATGAAACTATGGCAAATAGTTGGATTTCTATCTAAAATGCTTTATTTTTGTTTCATTGTTCATCGTTTTGTATTTTATAACGTATTAATTTCTGTATTTGACGATAGATATTTTAAATACGAAAGAGTGCAGTTTAAACGGAATGACGTTTAAAAATATAACGTGTAGATAGAAAACAGTATTGCAGTGCGCACATTGTGAAGTTTATTAAAAATCGCTGAAATAAACTTTTCTGCGACGAGTGTGCTCAAGAGAGGTACGACTTATAATTTGAAATCTGCAAATATTTGCCAATTTGCTATATGTTTTTACATAACAGTACGTTTTTATACAATTTTACATGACAAGCTTGATACTCCTATGCCGCGAAGAGCGGACAAAGCGTCCTTTCTGAAAGTTGCAAGCATTTACAATGACAGATACTCCATTTTTAGTCTTTATAATAGCGTTCCTCTTACGTCACCAACTTTTCTTTTAAACGAAAGCATATCTGACGTATAACAACTTCCCAGAAGAATTCTTCGTGTCGATTTATTAAAACGAAACTCGTTATACTTGTTATACGTTTAGAAAATCATGAGCGTTTTTAACATTTCGTATCTCTTTGATTATATCAATGAATAAGAGTAAATCGCATAGCATTTTTCGATCGATCGCTTTAATTCGACCATAATTGAAAGCGGTTGATGTAAATTTCATATAAACGTTGACACGCCTCTCTCTTTGATCTATTCGTTCCTTCGATATTCCCTTTGGCACAATCTCTTGTGTCTCGATAGTTGCAACCTTCCTCGACAATCATGTTACCGCGTTTCCAGGTGGTTAGTGAAGTGCCCTTGTAAACGACGAGCAAATCGTTCACACAAGACTATCGATTCTGATCGAGGTCTGGTTTCTGCGGTTTCGAATTCGTCGATCGAACAATCGGCTCCAAAGAATCCGTCGAAACTCTTCACAGTAGGCGGTTCTTCTGCCGTTCTGATGTCAAGGACGTCGAGATGGAAGGAGGTGATTATGCTCGAATCCCTTTTCCCTCGTCTATCTCTCTCTGCCTTTCTCTGATTCTTTCTGTCTCTTCGCGTCCTCCCTCTTCTTACTTTGTCTATCTCTCTCTTCGCGAAAACAGTAATCTCCGCGTCGAACAAACACTCCAAACTCTCGCTGAAGAAGAACGCTCGTCGAACGAATGGCAATGCGCGACCCTTCCCCTCTTCACACTTATATCTTCCTCTTTCTTCGCCAACTTGAAAATCAGCGATTCACCCTTTCCTTCCCCCTCGCTCTCAATCCCTATTCCAGCTCGCTTCCCGGTCTATTCTTGCAGATGCACTCACGAGGCTTATGTTTACGCGTTCCCCTCCGTTATTTGTCTCTGAAACTTTTTCATCTGCTCGACTCGCGGATGCTCGCTACGCGAAAGTTTCGGTTGTTTTAGCGGGCGCGGGCCTATTGCTATAACGGGCCAGACTGAGTGGAGGCAACCATTTGCGACGTCGGTGCTTTATCGCCATCCATTGAACTTCTTCAGTGTACTTTTCCCTGGGAGAGCTATCGTTAAGCGGTGCGCACCACAGTTATAGCTATGACGGTGCACGTTAAAAGAAACGGGTTCGCTGATGTTTCAACCTTAAACTCCGGCTATTATGTTAATTACCTTCGACGAGTAGGACCCGCTTGAGTATTGCCGAGAGAACGTTTCCGCTGCTATATCAATTTCAGAATATCTTTTGCGTTTGAAGCAATTAGAATGGAGATCATTTGGTAGAATGAAAATTGGCGATTATATAAAATGTCAAACCGCTTTTCATTGTGTTTATTGTGATATCTTGATATGTTTTGTTTATAGGGGAATATATGTATATTTAACTACGATATACGCATTATTTGAGAGTTTATCTGCGAGATTGCTGATTAATATAATAATTGAAATTATATCAGATCTTTGATAATTTCATATATATCGCGATAGGTATAGGAGAATTTTTCAACGCGAGGTTTTACATATAATGTTAATATATCATCTTGTATTATTCTATCAAATTTACATCTTTCGTTAAAAATTGCTAACGATGAAAATTTGAAATTTACCCAGGTGTGTATTAATGCAATGCATCTGAAATCGCTCGGGTAGTGCATCTCCTTAAATCTTCCTAACGTATAGCAGGTGGTCTCTCACGGAGAGAAACCGAGTAGAATCTTGGCTCGCTCGCACGGAAGACCTAGGATCCGTTCTGGCGCATAATAAATACAAGCTCTTTTCTCCCCTCGCATCCCCCTGGGTAGACGGGGGTCTGTTTCGCGGCGGCGGGGTGGAAAGCTTAAGAGAGCGGTTTCGGGATCGCGGTGGCGCCTCTCAGATGGACGCGTCCGCGCGTGGCGGAATCGGTCGGGGGCAGCGTGTCGGGGATGTCGGAAGGGCTCGCGTGAGAGGAAGGTGGTAGTTCACCGGTGAAGGCGTGGAGAAGGCGACAAGGGAGGAACAGGCCAGAGGGAGAGAAAGAGGAGAGGGAGAGAGGACTCGCGAGAACTCTGCCGCCGCCGCCGCCGCCACCGCTGCCTCCGTCGCGCAGACTCGACGGACCTCGTGCGAGCTCGCGTCCTCTCGGCGCTTTCCTGCACCCCATTGGTTTCGCGTGACCGTTTGCGCGGTGGGGATCGAGAAAGGCGCGTATACGCTGTAATCCAACTCTGCGGCCGCAGCAACGGTGGAAGCGGCAGCGGCAACAGCAGCAGCAACAGCAGCCAGCAGCAGCGGCGGTGGCGGTGGTGGCGGTGGCGGCGGCGGCGACGGCGCGGAAGCTTACGCGGCGCCGCGCGAGAGAGACGCTCCTCAGTTGTGTCAAGCTAGGCGATCGAGTAGGACGCACTTTAATCGTTCCGCCTCCGAGTTACACTCTCTCTCTTTCACGAACACACACACACACATACACACCCACACACACTCTTTCACACACACACACACACAGATTGATAAAGATTTCATTCATATAATATTGCATCGTAAATTGATTTTTTATTATAATGAGATACATAATAGAAACTGATTTCATATGCATAATATGTGTTTAATAAATAACCCGAGAAATGTCTGGTTTCGGGGGTGTCGGGCAGAACAGTCAATGAGTCACACACACAAAGAAATATGAGCCGCACTTCACAATTCTTCTAGCGATGATATCTCGCTTTATTCTAATAATTACACTAAATCTTATTAGTCTAGGATCTTATGCAATAATTCTATAGTTTGTAATTGAGAACGACCGCGAAATCCGCCGAGGAATTCGAGAGAGGTTGCAAGAGAATGTTACGTCGCTCTACGACGTACCGCGTGCTTCGTACGATAACTGCGTACAAGTCCCCGGTGTCCCGAGAAGGGATAGCGCACACTTCACGCGCGTATGATTCTTAAATTTGATGCTGTTAATTTCCGGGAGATGAGAATGACCGTTTGATACACTCTTTCCTCCTTTTTTTTCTTTCCTTCTTCTCTTCCTTCGCCTCTGCCACGTCTGTCCTCTCCACGCTACTCCTTCACAGTATATCGACACATATATCGCTACATAACGCCACGCACGCACACACAAAGCGCGAGGCCCGCAACATAAGCGCTCGTACGATATACGCACACACAGACAGACACACACGCGCCACCCATACGTCGGCCTTCGCTTGCTTTTTTCCCTTCGCGCGGATACTCGAGTTCCTTGGCTTTCGTTTTAATCCTCTTCCGTCTCGACCGGTGGAACACGCGCGCGTACGGATCCCGAACAGACGTCATCCTCATCCACGTCGCCGTCGCCGTTTGCCGTCTCTGTCTGCTCGCGACAGCCTGAGAAACGCAACGCGAAGAAGAGAGAAGGCGAAGAAGTAACGCGCCAGCAAGACCACGTGATCAACGTTCTCAGTACACGCTTAAACGCTACCTCGTTTTATCGCACTCGTTTTCTCACTCTTTGTCTCTGTCTCTCTCTCTCTCTCTTTGTATGCCGAGTACGCATGCATAAAAGCAGCCTCCTGACTGCGCGCCCTATTGTCTCTTCTCTTTGAGTCCGTGTGTGTGTGTCTGTGTGTGCCGAGCGCAAGCCACTGGTTATCGTTGGAGCGATAGCTTTGCCGGACTGGATTGTGAGCAGTTCAAGGTCGTCGTCGTCGTCGTCCTCGTCATCGTCCTCGTCATCGTCGTTGAATCTTTTTCGTGGCACACACACGTCGACCGGGAAAAATCAAACTGGGCTGACTCCACAAAGGACTGTTGATCGACGCCCCGGGTGTTTCTTTGGATCACCTGATTGCTGCTGGAAAGAATATGTCAAGCGATATGAATGAAAGACCGCTGCGAAAAATCTCGAGAAATTGACATTCCATAAGAGAAGTCCCCCCCCCTGATAATCGAGGATAATCGATATTAGATAAATACATATCTTTGAAAAAAAAGAAAAGAGAAAAAAAACGCGAGTCCGACCACGCGACTGTTCTCACGCGACTTTATAGCGTTTCTCCCGCCGACAGTCTCGAGTAAGAGCGATCGAGAAAGAAAGAAAGAAGACAGCGGCGAAAAGAGAGATGTTTTTCGCCCTGGCGATTAAAAATATCGTTAATTAAGTCATTTCTAAATGATAATCGTTCGGACGTTAAATTATCGAGAGTAATCTCGCGCGAGACTTAAGAGAGATCGAATAATAGAAGGGAGAATTTTGGCTATTTTTTTTCTAGGTACGTATGTGTGTAAAACGTGTCTTGATAAGTTATTAGATTTAAATATAAGAGTAAGATATAGGGAAAAAAGAGATTAATAAAAAATCGCGTCATCTGCCGTCGTAGGTGACCGTCGAGGAACAAAGAGAATCGCGTCAAGACAATCAATTGTAACTGTAGTGGATTGGGACATATCGAGGGAAAGAGAGGGGAAATGTC
>NW_021848556.1:981041-981221 GCF_003651465.1 Formica exsecta
TATATATATATATTTACACTTATATACATACATTTGTACGTATACAACTCTCGTACATATCCAATCGACGCGCCGCGAGAGTCGCTAACGCGTGATTCGAATCCAGCAGAATAAGGAAAAGATAAGCGGTAGCAGGTTAAGGCCAGTTAGAAGATAAAGGAGAAACTTGAGGATCTCTTT
>NW_021848556.1:981425-981738 GCF_003651465.1 Formica exsecta
GAGAGGGGAAGTATCTGCGACTTTTTCTCGGTCAGAGCGGAGTAATGTACGTGTCTATTGCGAAATAAGAGGTCGCGAGCGATCGACTTTCGTGTCTTTATGTGATCTTCAGCCTCTACCGATTCTACGCGTATACACGCTCTATATCAATATCTATATATTATATATATATATATATATATACACACACAATCGATATATATATATATATATATACATACATATATATATTTCTATGTGAACATATAAGCTATAAACATTTATTTTTAAATGTGTTATGTCTTCTCTTTCTTTTCATTCATGTTTTATACTT
>NW_021848556.1:982143-1005182 GCF_003651465.1 Formica exsecta
CTTTCCCTGGTCTCTGGCAATAGGACTGCTCTCTGTCAATCTTCGTGACAATCATTTTCAGCTAGTTCTCTTAGTGCGTAAATCTCGAGGTGTATCACCTTCTTTTCGATAGGATAACATTCGAATTAGTAGAAGGAACTAACGTAAAGGGAAGAATAGAGAAAAGAAAAAAGGAGAGGATTGAAAGAAGAAAAAAAAAATTTCGCATACCTACGTCGTTTCAATTACACGTACGAGCAAGAGAATTGCGCGAAGCGAGAGACGAGCTTGTTTCTCTGTCTCTTTCTCTCTCTCGCGCCTCTTCCGCACTCTAAGTACATATTTAATCCGCACGCATTAAATTCCTCTCTCTTTCTGTCCGTCACTACTCGCCCCTTCTCCGCGCAGACAACTCCCCTAACGCGTGGTTGTAACTGTTTTTCGCCCTTCCACTCGCTCGTATATATATATATATAATATATATATATATACACACACACACAGATACCATAACACATACACAACACATTGACAATCATCCAGAGCTACTGTCGACGACGCGTTCGCGTTCGCCGCTAGTTTTAGAAAATAAAACTCGCATATACGTCTCACTTAAAGATCTCCTCTGTCTCGATCTCGCACGTGTAGATAGATAGCGCTTAAATCACGTTGTTGTATCCGATATTCATAAGAATAGCGCGTGTGTACGTGTTTACGTGTGTATGTGTGTATAGCTCGTAAAAGTAGAGTTCAGTCTGTTCGATATACTCTCGTCTACGTACGATACCAAAGTCCTGTCGCGATCTTTCGCTAGTCAAGGAGGCTATTATCGAACGCGCGTCCGAACGACTATTCGCTGATCGATCGCGTTCGCCATCTCGATCGCTCTCTCTTTGTTGTTCTGTCGGCGTAACGCTCGTCGTAACGAGAAATCGGCCGATTGCCGAGAGGAAGGGAAACCAACAGGTCGGTCGAGCGTCCTGTCCCAAGAAGGGGGGACGACGTCGACGTGGAAGCAACGAAAATAAGAGAGACACGAGAAAGACGAGTGTCCCTGAACGGGGGGGACCGGTCAAGGGGAGAGGACAAGGGAGGATATTACTCGTTCAAGCTGTGGTGGCCCTCGTTCGAGTGGAGTCGCTCGTGCAAAACGGAAACTGCTCGCTGCCAGGCCGCGTCGCTGGAACGTGCCTGCTGGAACTCACAGGAACGCGCGCGGACCCTCTGGGGCCTGCAACAGTCGTTCGCGGCCGCGGCAAATCGCAATCTCTTCTTGCATCCTGCATCCCCGGGCAAATCCTGGCTCGCCGAGACGGTCGTCGGCGCTGACGAGGCACGTATTTCCCCCATCACCACGTATTATCATTCGTACCCGTTCGTCCCGGGTGGTGCGGTGCCCCTGCCCCCGCCCCTGCTAAACGGCATCAACAATCCGGCGGCAGCAACGATCACCCCGGGGCTGGTAGGACATCTCTTCGGTGCTCAGCAGGCCTGCAATCTCGCCTGCACCTGTTCTTGCAACATCGTTGCTAACTGCAACCCCCATCATCATCAGCATCACCATCAGCAGCAGCAGCATCAGCAGCAACAACAGCAGCATCACAGGACACTCGGCACTACGGCGGTCCTGCTGCAACCAGTTGATCATATCAAAGACACTATGGTGAGTCTATCTTTTTCCGCTTAATCGTTGCTACGAGGAACACGCTCCGCTCAAGGTTGGTCCATTTTTTGATGATTACGATTATTCGACGATAAATTTGAAAATTCCATAGAGGTTATCGTCGCAAGACGCTATGGAGAATATATCTTATAACATTTTATTTTACTTTTTAATTTTAAACAATTCTTTAATTTTAAACAATATGCAAATGACGGCATTGCTTATTAGCTTTTAACTTCTGAAAATTGCCCGTAAAATCTATAATTTGTTAATTAATTTTTTATATAATCTTTAATTATTATATCGATTGCTTGCCTTGCTCTCTTCGTGCAATTATGATTTCGCGCGAGAATCAACCGTCGACTTTGCATCTCAAGCGCTATATTCGCAATCTTGACAATGGCGCTACACCCGACGGGAATCCCAAGTATCCGCGTATTCCGACGTGTCACCGAAGACAAAGCTCTCACGGGGGTTCCTCGAGGTAACGAACCCTCCGGCAGCCGAGTAACGAGGGTACTTACTACGAGGGCACGAGTAATACTCTCTCGGGCGTAGGATAGAGAAGGCGGTGAATCAGGAATGGATTTAGTCGCGACGAGCCACGATGAATTACTTCCTACGTTTGCCATGTAAACAGGAGGAGGAGAGTACCCTCACCGAAAACCCGGGTTCGGCGCTGCGAATTCGCCTTCGTTCACGCTCTCGCTCCTTTCTCTTCGCCGCTCGGTAAACGTTTCGCGGGATGACGGTGATGAGGGGGAAAGCGGGGATTGAGCGGACGACGCTTTAAATCCCGGACTGCGTTACGGGGGCATCCTCTTTAATCCTTCGATCGACAGGTGTCGAGCGAGAGAAGAGAGAGACGGAGAAGGAGACGCGGGAGGGTGTCCCGCATCGCGACGTGACATCCCACGATCGCGAGAATCCCAAACAAATCTACCCACCCTTTCCATCTGATCGAATGATCGGCATCGTCGAACCTAATTTTCGTTTCGCGTTTCTCCTTCGGTCTCTTGCCGTCTCATCTCCACCCTCGTACCCGAGTTACCGCGCTTCGTCGAGCACGTAGCGAAAGAATCACATTATCGCTGCCGGCAAGATGTTATCGATATCTTGCAGTGTCTCTCTCTCTCTCTCTCTCTCTCTTGCTCTTTCCTGCACGCGTGTTATGCGCGTTTAATTGGCGCACGTGTAATCTCGAGCTGCCGCAGTTGGAGCGTGAAACTTGCCGCGCATAGTATGGAAGTCAAGACGAGGCGTATCGGAAGGGATCGCAAAGTTTGCTTTACCACGTTTGCTCTACCTACTTATCTACCTATCTACGTGCACGCCGAGATTCCGCCGAGATATAGTTTGAGCCTAAAAAGATATCTAATTTGATAATCGTTCGATTTGTTGGAGTATCGTAATTTCGTGTGCGAGGAGAAAATTTCTTATTTGATGTCGCCGCGAGTTGAATTAAAAATAGATGCTTCGAGTTTCGCTGAATATTCCACGGTTATCCGCAGTTCGCGCTTTCTATGAATGAAGCTTACGTCGCGCTCGAGAAGTTGCCAAGAACGGTTGTTACGCCTTCTTGACGGGTAGTTTGAATGCACCAAAGATTTACGTGCTTCCCAGATTTGCGCGAGAATCACGATTTTACGACGTTTAAACCGGCGAGACATCGTTCATATCTCTTATATATTCCGCGAGAAAAGAATCGGTCGATATTGCGGCGGAGAAATTACGCTTCTCTTGATAGAACAATTGATCCTTGTTTCATCGTAAGTTTGAAATTTAGACTTTACTAAAAAAATCTGTTATTGCATATTCTTCTTTTAATAGAGATACTAACGCTTATAATACGCTTGTTTGTAATATATTTATGTAGTTATTTGTAAATATCGTACGATTTTCTTGCAATTTTGATATAAATTTTCTTGAAGAAGCTCCGTATTTATGTGATTTCTGGGAGATGAATCCGTATTGACGATTATTGGTACATAAATTTAATTTGGAGCACTTGAGACACACTTGTATCTCTCAAAAAAAAAAACTTTTCTATCAAAATAATTAGCAACGTTGAGAAATTCATATTGACATGATGATCATTCAAATAGCCACCGGTACGGCTTGTCGATGACAATTGCCTTCACATCTCATCAAGTAAAGCAATTACATTAAGTGCCTCGGTCGAGCGTTTTGAAGAAGCGAGCGGCGCACGGCTCATTTCGTAACGATATGCGGAGTCTCCGTTTCCCTTTCCTCGTTCCATTCCGTCGCCTCTTTCGTATTTACATTTTCGATAAAATGAGTCATCCTGTCCCACAACGGAGTATATCTACGGCTCCTTCCTCCTTTCGTCGGCTCGGAGAAAACGTCAACAGGACGACGGAAAGGATGGATAAGGCGCTGCAACGATGGATGGGGAAGGAGGAAAGACGGCCCTCTTTCGTATTTACATTTTCGATAAAATGAGTCATCCTGTCCCACAACGGAGTATATCTACGGCTCCTTCCTCCTTTCGTCGGCTCGGAGAAAACGTCAACAGGACGACGGAAAGGATGGATAAGGCGCTGCAACGATGGATGGGGAAGGAGAAAAGAGTGCACTCGATGGAAATCTCATTTTGACATTGCTTTTTTGCTCGTTATCGCAATATTTCTCGCACTCTACGGTTAATGTAACGCGCGTATTACGTGAGAAATGTTACGCATACATATGAACGGGACGTATGATAATATTGGGGAGATTCGATTTTATTTTGAAGGTAAGGCACGAAATATACTGTCTTTCGGATTTATCTTTTTAAATATCCTTTAACATTCGATACTATTCGCATGAGCGAATTGAAATAATTTCAATCCGTCGATTTTGACAAAATCGCGGAGTGAGATAACGTATTTTACACAATTAACAAAATTTCAAATTATATTGTGAATCATTTCATTGTTATTTATAATTTAGCCGAAAACACTAGAGAAATAAGAAAATGTTTTGTAACGCGACTGATTTATTTTGCTTTTCCTATGATTTTGTTTAGCTCGCGCTTGAAGTAGATAAAGACAGTAGCTATGCAATTTATCATACGGAAAATTGATGTCGTCTGGCGATATAAATGTTTATACGTTTTCGTTTTTTCCTCTCATTTTTTTTTTGCATTTAACGCAATCGTATAGACACTTAAGAGGCCATATTCGCAAATTAAATAAGGTAACATCGCGTTAAACGAAATGCCGTTGTTAATCAAAACGGAGTGTCGCCGGGGGAGATAATTATCGGACGTCGTAGTCGCTTTTGAGCGACCCCGAAACCACCGGTCTTTTCCCACACGTACGTAATCCTTTCCCTGCCTCTATTCCTCGTTCCCTCCCGTATCCCCGTATCCGTGTATCACGATCGTCCCGTTTAATCACCCGCTGCTGGTATTCGGTCGGCGAATTCGCCGAATGGCGAGCAACTTTGGCCGGGTGAAAAGCTGGTGACGCGTCGAAATGAAAATGGACGTAAACTCTCGGACGAGAATCGTTTCCACGTGACTCCGCGCGTCCCCCCTTTCGTGCTCTCCGCCTCTCATCCCTCACACTCCCCGACGTCTCTTCCTGTCTGTCTTCCTACGCGCGTTCACCAAGTGTGACGTGTGCATCAACCCGCCATTGCCAAATCCGATACATCGTATCCGCGACTGGGAGCTGGCGCGAGCATTCTCTTCTTTTTTCGCTGGAGAAAAATTGAAATTTTTCTTTCAGGCATCTAGGATTCCATCCTCAATTCCCTTCCATTTGTGCTCGTTATCCTACTAGTTGAAAAAAAAGAAGAAAAATAAGCAATTGAATTTGTAGAGTAAAAAAAAAATTGAATTATTTTCTCTCGAGGATAAGGCAGCTTATTTTTGGAGCGCGTGCATTCTCACGTGTTTTGAAACGTGAGCACCTGGTATTATTTTCGTTTTAAGTGGGCGCGCACTGGAATTTCCATCTTCATCCCGTTGCCGTATTAAAGCGCGAAAATATTGCATGTATGCACGGGCGTTGTAAATGACAGAGAGAGAGAGAGAGAGAGAGAGAGAGAGAGCGGATTTTGTCCTCTCGCGTTTTGAGTATACATAATTAGACTGACGTCATATATGACATAATGTGCGGCGCGCTAACGTTGTAGCCGCACATGAGCACATAAGCTCGGTAAACTTCGCCGTGGTATATTCATCAGCGAAACTCGCGTCCAACAGTTTCTCCGCGTGCCAAGTTAAATTGTAGCGAAGAACCGCCGTTTGTGTTGCGAGACCGCATTGACCGACCGTCATATAAGCCTCGCTCGTGCACGTTACTCATGTTTCTTCGGGAATTCGAGAGTTCCTGCAGGACCGTATGTTTCACCGAACTACTCGCTCGATGACGCTTTTGATTAGTCGAGATCCTGCCCGATTTGTAATTGATAAGAAGAGAAAAACATTAAGTAATGCAAGTTTTTTTAAGTAGGATTTTTTTTTTGACAAATATATATATATATATATGTATATTTTTTATAACAATTTATATTAATTAAGATATACAATTTAAATTTGATAAATTTTATATATATTCAAGCTTATATATTCGCGTTTATTATATAAGTTACAGATGTAATTCCTCCCGAATCTCTTTCTTTCATTCGGCAATAGACACGATAATAATATCGCGCGCAATCGCGTAAATGCTTCGCGATACACTAAGATCGTTGTAATACTGCACGAAAGTGTTTACATCGTAATATCCGCGACGTACGTGCCCGGATCTGCTTGCTCGCATCCATCGAATTTGGATTTTACGAGTGGGATCGCGCCCGATCTCGAGCTGCAGTTCGATGCGCGCTGGATTTCGCCATCGACACATCGATCCTCTTCTTTACGAGCCGACAAAGCAACGGGGTTCTTGCCAGCGGTGGGCGCGCTTGTTCGCCTCGCGCGACACGATTTTATCAGCGACATTCTACGTGCCGGCTCGTGTTTTTTCGAAAGCGGAATAAAAAACTCGCGACGGGGTGAATTGCGAAAAGAACAGGGTAAATTATCCGATGCGCCGGTGACCCATTTGATAATTTGTCGAAGACTTTACGTGCGTAAAAGTTTTTCGTTCGGTGGCCGTCTGGCGTTTACTGAATATCGTAAAATTTTACGATGAGACGCACCATTTGGCTTAAACAAAAATAAATCGTGCACGACGAATGAGATAATTCACAGGGACATATTTTGAGATATATTTCAATGTAAAAATAGTAATAGAAATATTAACTCTTTAGTATTTTAATATTTTACAAACTACTTTATACGTTCATTTCCGTTGTATTTTTTTTCGTGAAAGGCGCGTTTATGACACCATTAGCTCGCCGCGTCTTCGTCACGTTATAGACTAACCGATAAAGCATAATAATACCTCGTCGAGCGGCAGCTTTTCGATAAGCTCACGAGGCGCGACGTAATTAAAATCCGTAAGTAACGAGAGCTTACACGCGGATCGACTCGAACGATCTGCATAATGCGACGCGCGACCCAAATCCGAGTAATAGAGTTTCCACGACGGAGGATAAGAGCGCTCGAAAAGGAACACCTATGTTCTCTCTCCGTCTCTATCTTCCTCTTCCCTTCTCAAAGAGAAAACGCGAATCTCGTTTCGCTTCCTTTTATGCATATCGCGAGCCTACTTTCGATCTCGTTCTCGAGGATCGTCTTCCATCATGCGTCTCGCATACTTCAACCTTCGAGTGCAATTCCGTCGTATACGAAACTGGGATGGGAGCTGTGAAAGAGAGGATGAGGATCGAGAACGCAAGAGGATACGAGCGAGGAGAGGAAGGGGATGATATCGTAATGCAGTATTGAAGACGTGGCCCGAGGCTTACGAGACAAGCGTACTTCCAATGTGCAATTGTCTGCCCTAAGACTTTTTCTCAAAGTCTTTCTTAAGTATATTTTAATATATAAGAATCTTTAATTTTTATATCAAGAATCTCGAAAAATATATATAAATTAAACAGTATAAAAATTAATGTAATGGATGGAATACATCCCCTTCTCTCCCCACCAGCATCCTAGTTCGAGAGATGAGCTTCGCTAAAGTGTGCGGAGAGAAAGATATGCAAACGGTGATGCGACAGCTACGAGCGAATTTTCGTGGCTTGCTTGACATGAAAAATCGCTCGCACGATGAACGGTGTGGTTTCTGGGCTCGGTCGAGCGGAAATTGGTAATCCGATTTTGAATGGGCGAACGTTACAGCAGGCCGGTGATGGATTTTAATGTGTCGATGAATCTCGGAATCTGCACTCTGTACGGAAGAGACGCGCGTTCTTTTTAAATGCGCCCAGAATTGCCGTCAGACAATTTTGGCGATCTGAAACGGAATAAAAGATCGCATTTAAATCTTGACGTTTCTTCGGGCGCATTTATTTAATCCATTAAGATCAATCGATCAGATTATCGTCGAAGGAGACGATCGGTTTTTAATTGCGATATCATGACTCATTGTCAAACAAAAGTGTACATATACGTTTGTATCTATCTACTTTTGTAATTTTTGTGTGGATTGTTGGGATAACACAGCGATAACTCATTTATAGTATCAGCTGCAAACTGTGCCATTTAAATCGATATGCCTCTGTATTCATCTGCAATCCTCTATTTCTATTTCAAATTGAGTTTATTAAAAAATTGTTCCCCGGTTTTTTTGATAGTTATTTTTTCTCTGAAAATGAATATACCTTGTATTTTCAGAAAATAAATGAAATTGACGCGATTTTTTGATGAGAAAAAGATCGTATAGAGTTTATAGGAGAAATCTGTTACATCCCAACATCATGCAAAAGTCGGAATCATTTGAAGTTTTATTTCCAAATCATTTCCCATGATATTTCCTCTTAAAGTCGAAAATTGCGAGTTTCCGCGAGATTTTAGCGAGCCTCGTAGCCATATCCTACGGTACCTCGAGGCCGGGAAATGCACTCCGAATATCCCGGTTATGTATCCTGCGGGCGAAGTAACGGAAGTACCTATCGCGTCACGGCAAATGGTACGAAAGAGAAGTAGAGGTAGATAGATAGATAGATAGAGAGAGATACTTCTGACATATACTTAGTATCAGGAACAGTCTCGCATAACCGCGGGGTAGAAACACGTGAGAAAGAGTTTCCGTGGGATTACACGCGGCCCTCGTCTCTCTTGCGTTCTACTTAAGGATCGATCGTGTCCCGGCATTAACTTACCGATGTCCGATGGCGACGAAAGTAACCCTGCGACATCTTCGAGACGTGGGCTTATCGGTTTACCGCAACGACGTCGCGTCGGGACGTCGGGTGTCTTTTCCTCTCGAAAAAGTGTCCGCGGAAATACGAGGAGCGAATTCTAATTTCGATATATCGTACCTTTCGCTCGAATCGCGCTTATCGAATGAATGATGCGAGGCAGCGATATATTGTGAACATTATAAGATAGATAATTGTTGATCCTAGCAATATTTTCGAGATATTTTCTGCGGTATAGTTTACGGAAATTTCGACATATCGGAGATCTTAATATTTTTTAAAATTTGACAATTTTGTGAAAATTGTGATTTCAAAAACGCTGATGGCTATTGAATGATGTTTTTATAATTATAATGATACGAATATATAAAATTGGACGCAATGTTACAGAGAGTAGTTCCAACATGCGAAAATTGCACTAAATAGCTTTATTCATATGATATTTTATGCTTTTATTTCATTTTAAGAGGGATATTTTTTTAAAAATATATGATATTTCACTTCTATATAAAATATCTATCTAAATCTCTTTTAATGTAATATAAGACGAGAAGGCAGTTTATATTTTATTTTCACGCGTGTTAAACCAAGTTATTGTTAAGTGATTGTTTCTTGGATTTCTCTTTTTCGTATATATAAAATAGGAATTAAATTGTCTATTAAAGATGTGATCTCCAAAGTATTTTAATTATATAAAACTTTGTAAGATTCCGCGATCGACGTGACGATATTTCACGAAAGAGGGAATCGATCTAGTGACAATTCTCCAGAGTCGTCCGTTTCTCTCTCTTGTACCAATAAAGGGGTTGCGACGCGCAATTCTCCCTCGTCGACGAGCGGCGCGGTGATTTAGGGGAATCCATCACAAGCTGCGGCTGTCTAGATCTATTATTGGACGCCGGAACGTAAGTTAGCGGCCTGCGGGGTTGGCCGGAGGGTGGTCGGATAGTCGATGGATAGTACGCGGGGAGAGGAAGAGGGGTTGGTTCGCGCCGATGGTGTCTAGGGATAACGTGGCGGACGTATTAGGTAATTGCAGGGGCAAGTTCTCCGTCGAGGAGGAATCGACGAGGATTTGCGGGGAGAGCGTGGGCGGGGTAGAGGGTTGTGATTTATATCGCCGGCACGTGACGCCGGCTAGAAATTATCGTTAGCCACCTTACCGCGAATCGTCGAGTCTTTACGTACGGTGCCACTTACGACACACGCTCACCGCAATTCAGCCTAGGCTTTACGCGGGGGAGGATATAGCCATGGTGACGTCATACTATATTTTCGACACACTCGGTGCGTTTCGGTCACACCACGGTATATTTTCGTAGGCTAGGTCGGTTTGTATGCAGCTTGCGCTTTCGCCATTAGATGCGACCGTCTGGTGCTGGTCTATGCTTTATTTATGCAACGCGACGTGTTTATTTGGTACAACGAAAAGTAAAGAGAAGAAGAAATGCATAATACGGATACCGTGAATGCTATTTTACGTTATTTGCGTTTTTCGAGCTCTGCCAGAGAAGTAGAAATCTTTTTTTTTCGCGGAGTATATAATGATGCATTCAATGATGATAATAATAATAATATTAATCTTCTTCAAAATATTTCTTGCTTATTCTGATCGCTATTATCGCGTCATTTTAAAATAAATGTACGAATAACCGTGCATGTTATTGCTTTCGATCGATAACTTGCTTCGAAGGCGATACCGGAAGGAGGGATAGTATCTTCTTTTGGAATAAAAAAATGACGCGCTATTACGGCCGTAGGGAAATATTGTGCAATTGCTTTGAATGTAACCGAAGGACGTAGCAATTTTCTACTGACGATCGATAAAGCGAAAAATGTCGATTAACCGGCCATTCTTCCTCCACATTATTTTTTCATCCTACATTTCCGAATCTATCACATCACCAAGTTATTATTCTGTAATATTTTATAAACAATATGGTCATTGCATCATATTGGGTTTTATATCTCATATTTTTAAATTTACTCTATATATTATTATTTTTTTTTGTGAAATTTTTTGATTACGTACCCGGTATATATTTTTAATCAATAAATGGCGTCACATTAGTTAGGCAATTCATGGTATAGTCCAGTTCTTTTTTACATCATAAAAAATTGTCGTTTTGAAGCTTGCGAGATATTGCGTAATATCGTATTCTCAGAACCTATTGTCATTGTCGAGACAAAGACAAATTTAATATCAATATTAATTAATTCGCTTTAATTTATTTATTAATTCGCCAAAGTCAGTGGCATGACGTGATAGTCTGTATATGGCATGTTCGTTTCGAAAGTATCTCTCGCAGTGTTACATCCAACGTCTCATTAATTACTCAACGCGCGTTGCCGATGATTGTCCATCGCGAACAAAGTTTCCTTTTCCACCATCGCTCTCTTACACGCCGAAACGTAACACTCGCTCACACACGCAACTTCAAGAGGCATGTGGTCTACGTATCTAATTACCTAATGACGTTAGTTAGAGTCGGATGGCTGAGGATTTACCTTTATTCTCGCCACGGGCGGTTTAGTCTCATTCTCTTTCGTTTCTCCCTCGCTCTTTCACATATACACCCGCACACACACACACACATTTATATCTTTTGCAGCATTCTAGCTTATTCGTATATATATTCACATAGCCATGTTGAAGAAAGTAGAGCCACTCATTACTTTCATTTAATTTATTACAAATGAATGATATTCAAATCCGAATGACGTATTGAGGTCAGATTCATATGTAGATATTAAATGGAGCTTTTACAATTATAAAAATAGTACATTACGAGCTTTATCGCATAAATTCAGCCGTTTTACAAAAAGCCTAGGCTTTTTATAAAACGATCTGCAGAGATCGGCCGTTTTATAAAAAGGTTGATTTTGCAAAAAACTTGCAATATACGTATACATAAATTCGCGTACTGAAATCTTTATACATATATAATTTATGTATAATTATATAATTTATGTATAATTATATAATTTATGTATAATTATATATAATTTTAATAATGCATATAATAATAATATACATAACATTTATATATAATGACGTCTTTATGTGTGTTAAAAAAGTAATATCTTTTGTTCACATGTTTGTCAGTAATGATTATGTCTCTGTTATATCACCGTCCTCGAACTTGTTTATCGCGTAACTTATTTAACAAATGTACTTGCACACCTATACACTCCACTCTACGAGTAACTTTCCGCGCTTGACCGCAGCTCTTCTGCTGAATGGAGCCGGCGCGATAGAAAGCGAAATGTCTAATTCCCGCCGCTCTCACAGATGATAATTAACCGCGTTCCAATTTAACGCCAGCGTTGTAAACGATGGCGATGCGAAAAGCGGCGGGGGAGAGGAGGAAACTGGAGTCGGCGATATTGAAGGTAATTGCAAGACGCAAGGGACTGTAATTTCGCGCTAACGAGTGGTTATACCGAATAAGCACGTTTTAAGCTGCCGTTTCTTTTCGGACGATTGCGGCATCGATCGCGATCTGCTTTTTTTTTCTTTTTTACAACATCAGTATGACGCATCATGCCTGCGTGGTGGAATTTTAAAATTCTCTTTTCGGGTTATAAAAAATTGTATTATATACATTGATTTATGCATCCAAGTGTCTCGCGATTTATTTATTTAATTCTTTAATTTTCTATAATTGATTAATTTCTTTAATTAGTCGATATACATTACATCCACCGTATTCAGATGATAAGTAGTATTATCGCGTCGTAAATCGATACGCGCGTTTATTTACTTTGGGTCGCCCGCGCTCGCGATATATCTTGGAGCGCGGTTCGTCTCGACAAGAGCGACGGTTAATGACGAGGGTGAGGTAACCGAGTCAGCGGGGGTTGGCGCAGCAACGGGAGACAGTGACAGAAACCGATGGGGCGAGGGGGTTCGCGACGGTGAGGCCCTGCGGTTTGTCGGTACGTTACTGCGGTGCGGGATGCGGTACCGAGCCGTCAAGTTCATATTGCCGGTCTCCTGTCATTAACGCGCCGCATCGGGCGCCAGCAGCTTCTCCCCGATATTTCTCTCTCTCTCTCTCTCTGTCTCTCTCTCTTGAATATTCCCGAAATACGCGCTTCGTGCACCGCGTATGCTTAACGTAGTTACTCGGCGACTCTGACGTGCGTAGTCTCGCGCATGCTGACACGCGACGTTCGTTTTCGCGCCGGGATGAGCGATGACGTAAGTTGCGTTCGCGCGATATGCCGGGACTTTTCCTATTATATACATTTCCACGTATCAACAATCTTTTTTCTAAGAGACAATGTGCAATGCGGTATAAAATTCGATATAAAGGAAGAAAGAAGGGAAATTTTTTGTAAACGTTCTCTCTCCTGCGTAGGAATGTGCAGATAATTGTTTTTGCAGCCTTGATATTGTAAATTGTTTATAAATGGGGCTTCGAACGTTGTCCGGAAACGTATTTGAATGGAAAGAAATTATTGGCGATAAATTGAGAAAGAATGCAGATGAAATAACTGTCTGGCAGAATTCGAGGCGAAATTATTGCTTCCAATCTAACGCGAATTTCGCGCGAAAATTTCATTCATTTATATGTCGTTATATATCTATTTGTTAAGTGAACCAACTGGAAAACATCGCTCGCACGCCGCCGAATATGCACGGGCTGATGTATCCGTTGTAAAGTTGGCGATTCGTTGAAAAAAAAAAAAAAAAAAATACAATGAAATGAAATAATCGAGATAGGAATGCTTTCGTTGATGTTGTCCATTGTACGAGTGAGCTGTCGTGTCGACCTTAAATCAAAAGCGCACGTTGAAAAATGACACGTGGATAGGAGTCGTGAGTTATTTTTGACCTTTACAAAAGCACTATTAGAAGAAATCACGAGCAATTATAAAACATAGCGATAGAGTTGTAAACGAAATTAATGTTTTTTTTTTTTTTCGAAACTTATTTTAAAACGCTTTTTAATTAATATTGAAAGAAACCGCTTGGCATTTAAAACACACATTGATATTCGCCTATCGCGATTGCCCTAGAGATGAGCTTATCTCTCGCGTATCTATCTATCGTCCCAGCATTTCATCTACTGTAATGGAATGTCAGGTCGAGTATAGTTGCGAGGAATGGGAAAACAGGTGGCCCGTTTGAAACCTCGATAACTGGAACTTGTCACCTTGTCGACGTGACGACGCCCTCTGAATTCGTAATCACGTTTCCGCTGCCCCCCCCCCCTCCCCCATCACTTTCCCGATCTCTCGCTGCTAATCGTCAGAATCCTCGGATTAGCACGTAACTAGAGTGCCCGTCGAAGTATCGAATTCCGAGCCAGCTTTCCAAACCTGCATCGAGAAAAATGCAGAGATTTTTTTATCATCAAAATAATAATTATATTTTCTTTTTAATATATTTTTAAACTCTCTTTTTTATTTTTCTTTGATTCGAATTTTTTGGAAAATGGGCTTTTATAAGTCTGCAAATAAATCGCGCGTTTAATTCGAGCAAGATATTTGAAAATGTCCCACGCTTTTATTCTTCATCAATTCAAAATTAATTTAAAACTAATTGCTTGTTTCGCAGTCATTGTAAATTCATACTTCTATTGTTCCGCTCTGTGACGCATTTCGCTTTGTAAGCAACGGTACGCGTCGTATCGTAAACAAACTTCTTTCGATTTTCTTATCCGGCCGCGTAGAGTTCCGAACAAGCGGGGCATCTTTACGCGGGAACAATATAGGAGCGACAAAAAAAAATCTGTCGTCTTGGATACACCATTTCGCGGCTTGCTACACGACAAAGAAGTTCGGCGCATGTAAATTCCTTTTAAGCCCGCGTGCGTCTGTACGTGGCAGCGTGTCGCGAAAGAAGGGCGTTGTGCGTCACTCGCGTCGCAAATTCCATCTCCTCCGTCCTTTGTCTTTATGTCAGCTTTCCATTTCCCCCTTTTTTCCCTTTTTTTTTTTCACCCGCGACATTTTCGCATCCGCGCTTTCGCCTTCGTCTTCTCTTCCTGTTTTGCGAACGCGCACAAACGTACATAGAATGAAGAAATTATAATACAGCTCACGTCGTTATAAAAGAATTTGTCAAACTAAGAGTTAACTTTTCTTTAATTTTCCTTGTATAATATATAAAAATCAAGTATTATACCAATATTAAGCTGATTTGACTTCTCTATCTCGAACTCCTTTGCCGCTCAAGAAGTCGCCGGTTTAACAACCGACGTACGGTTGAGCGTAATTACATCGCATCTTTCATGTAGCTACTCAGAAACGGTCTGTAAGAGGATTACATTTGTTGGAGCTTGACCCGGCAGCTGGTCGGACGGACGTTCGCGGAATGATTTCCGCTGGAATTTCAGTGACCCGCGCGATGCAACCATTTCGGCTATTCGTCCACTGTGTGACGAATTACCATTGTGCACATTTCAACCCCGTCATGCCGGAAGCGCTTGTCTGTCGGCGGGATAGTGGTGCCACTTTATTGCGAAAATCGGTCACTCCTTTGTATAGCCGATCGCATTCCTCGAGGATCTCTATTTCCCGTGTGACGTTACGATTTTTCCACTCTGACTTTACGCGCGAGAGCCACTTTAATAAGATATTTCTTCAAAGGTTTATTTCGATCAAGTAATAAGCATTTCTTCAAAGATTCGTACTCGTAATATTTCTCAATCTTTGACGCAAATGCACTATACTTATTTTCTTTTCCTTTTTATCTAGTGCGATTAATTTTTTAAAAATACAGAGAAGAATCTGATTCGTGAGCGAAAGAGAGAGAGAGAGAAAAAGTGATAGAGGTGACGTGTTTATTCTGAGCAATGCATATTGCAATTTTTGCATAAAAATAGTAGGCCGTGGCAGCCTATCGATGGCACATTCGTCGTGTTAGTTTATCGAGGTGTAAACGCTACCTCGAGATAATGCGGGCGCGATAATTTTCATACAGGTGACTATAAAGCACGGGTTATGGTTACAAGGGCCGCGCTTATAGCGCTCGTATAGCGCGATAAAGCTTAAATCTACGCTTACATCTGACGTTATATATGCAGCGAGGTAAATATTATTTCTCCGTTGCCCTACGAATAACAACGAAAGCACTTTCTGGGCGATGCGACGTGGATGAAATTCGCGCGATATCGTTTTCTATCGTTTCTCCTCGTATTCCAGGCGAGAAGATGTATTTTCTTTATTTTGGCATGATTGCACCATCTCGAAAGTGTCTGCCAACTAGTGCGATTAATTTTTTAAAAATACAGAGAAGAATCTGATTCGTGAGCGAAAGAGAGAGAGAGAAAAAGTGTTAGAGGTGACGTGTTTATTCTGAGCAATGCATATTGCAATCTTTGCATAAAAATAGTAGGCCGTGGCAGCCTATCGATGGCACATTCGTCGTGTTAGTTTATCGAGGTGTAAACGCTACCTCGAGATAATGCGGGCGCGATAATTTTCATACAGGTGACTATAAAGCACGGGTTATGGTTACAAGGGCCGCGCTTATAGCGCTCGTATAGCGAGATAAAGCTTAAATCTACGCTTACATCTGACGTTATATATGCAGCGAGGTAAATATTATTTCTCCGTTGCCCTACGAATAACAACGAAAGCACTTTCTGGGCGATGCGACGTGGATGAAATTCGCGCGATATCGTTTTCTATCGTTTCTCCTCGTATTCCAGGCGAGAAGATGTATTTTCTTTATTTTGGCATGATTGCACCATCTCGAAAGTGTCTGCCAATCGTGCGAGCTATTCGAGGAGGAGAGTGTTCGAGAACGAATAAATTGAGGCGGGAGGTAAAGGAATTCGTGTTGCTTTTTATGAAAGGGTTTCGCCAATTTTCGCAAGAGAGGTGTTGTGTGGAAGATGAGGGAGACGAGCAGTTTTTAAAGGCCATATAAAATTACGACCCGCGAAATCTTTTACGTACAAACGAGATATATACAAGATTAAATTTTCTTATTTAAACTAAGAACGTGGCACACACAACATTCTCTTTTCACCGGTATAATATTAAAAAGCATCTTGCGGCGGCACGTGGAGCATGTAACGCAAAGTCACCGAGAGACACGGGGAGGGACTATGATCCACGACCCATTTTCTTTACCACCCTCAAGAAGAGTTGCAGTTTACTCTATTATTACGACAATTCGGTTTCGCTGTCTTTTATTGGCGACACACGTGAGTCGCGCTTTCGTCGACGTGGACCGACGGAATTTAGCCATGCAAATGGATATCTCGTGGATTAAAGGGCGTAAGGCGAATCGAACCCGGGCCGTCCATCTTCTCTTTCTCGTTGCGGGGATGAACTCTTCGTTTTTATACATTTTCACAGGTCGCGAGAGTATCGGCGAGCTTTCTGTCTGTCCCCCTTTCATGCCTCTCGCCGCGACGCGACGAGAGCTATTTCTGCGTCGTGTTAGTTTATCGAGGTGTAAACGCTACCTCGAGATAATGCGGGCGCGATAATTTTCATACAGGTGACTATAAAGCACGGGTTATGGTTACAAGGGCCGCGCTTATAGCGCTCGTATAGCGAGATAAAGCTTAAATCTACGCTTACATCTGACGTTATATATGCAGCGAGGTAAATATTATTTCTCCGTTGCCCTACGAATAACAACGAAAGCACTTTCTGGGCGATGCGACGTGGATGAAATTCGCGCGATATCGTTTTCTATCGTTTCTCCTCGTATTCCAGGCGAGAAGATGTATTTTCTTTATTTTGGCATGATTGCACCATCTCGAAAGTGTCTGCCAATCGTGCGAGCTATTCGAGGAGGAGAGTGTTCGAGAACGAATAAATTGAGGCGGGAGGTAAAGGAATTCGTGTTGCTTTTTATGAAAGGGTTTCGCCAATTTTCGCAAGAGAGGTGTTGTGTGGAAGATGAGGGAGACGAGCAGTTTTTAAAGGCCATATAAAATTACGACCCGCGAAATCTTTTACGTACAAACGAGATATATACAAGATTAAATTTTCTTATTTAAACTAAGAACGTGGCACACACAACATTCTCTTTTCACCGGTATAATATTAAAAAGCATCTTGCGGCGGCACGTGGAGCATGTAACGCAAAGTCACCGAGAGACACGGGGAGGGACTATGATCCACGACCCATTTTCTTTACCACCCTCAAGAAGAGTTGCAGTTTACTCTATTATTACGACAATTCGGTTTCGCTGTCTTTTATTGGCGACACACGTGAGTCGCGCTCTCGTCGACGTGGACCGACGGAATTTAGCCATGCAAATGGATATCTCGTGGATTAAAGGGCGTAAGGCGAATCGAACCCGGGCCGTCCATCTTCTCTTTCTCGTTGCGGGGATGAACTCTTCGTTTTTATACATTTTCACAGGTCGCGAGAGTATCGGCGAGCTTTCTGTCTGTCCCCCTTTCATGCCTCTCGCCGCGACGCGACGAGAGCTATTTCTGGATATTCTTGGGAGGATTACTGCGGTGCCACGAGAGGCGAGAGCGAGCCGAAGTAGACTCCTCCTAAGTCTACTTAATGCTCGAGTTGCCGGCAAATTGTTTAATTATTTCATGCCGCGATGCTTCTCGGTCTCCGCGAGCGTTTTTCGGTTGTGCACGGTGAAACTTGCGAAAATTATTACTGAGGTATCGCGCTATTTCAATTATAATTACGGCAATCGTAAAGATCGATTGTCGTAAATTCATATATATATATATATTTTTTTTTTTAATTATTTCTAATAACTGAACTCAATCGTCATAAGTTTAACTATAATCTATATCTAACGTTATTTACGATTTATCTTCTTTCTCCACCTGTATTACAATCTCTGTATAATAAACAGAGAATGCTGAGAAAGCACAGAATTACGGATGACAAGGTTACAAGAACGCATCTGACTGATTCATCGAGAGTCAACGCGTCGTTTCAACGAGATTCTCTCGTTAAGGAGAGCATATTTTACGCGTTGTCTGACATTCCTCTTCTCGCAACAGCGAGATACATATTTTCTCTTCGACGAATATCCTACGCGCGCGTGTATATTTTCACGGCAACGAAGAAGCGTCCAGCATCTTGTGACGCTCCTCTTCCTTTCCCTTTCGCGACGCGAGGTTTCCATAGCGCTTCTCCACTTCGATCCTATCGTGCGTCATCTTCTATCCGTGAATATCTGCAGTAGGAATATGTAAATAAGCCGACTGAGATATTCATGCTGCTTCTGGTTGTGTCCCCGTCCCGTCTCCGTCCCGATCGTCGTCATCCTTATGGATAAATATGTTTGCGCGATGCACATGCGACGGTGCACTGTCGTCTATAGGGTATTTGGAAATTTTCGCATTTGCCTCGCAAGATTTTCGACAATCCTGAAATTGATGTTTTTTCATCGACAATTTTACAAATTATCATAACGCGATTGTTTTTAACAATTTAATATTTTTTAATATTTTTTGTTAGGCATTTGGACAATTGTAAATTATATACATATATAATGTAATCGGAAAATCGCGCAATACACGAATTTCAAACGATCATCGCCGCCAAATAATCTACAGTTTTCGTCGAAGGAGAAAATATTGCTTCCTCGGTTTACAGGCGGATAAATCTTCCGACACGCCGACGCCGTGAAAAGCTTATCTCTTATTATTTTCTAAGGCTCCAACAGCGTCGAGGCGCGATCGTTATTCGACGAGGAAATGCCTTTATTTCTTCTTCGCGGAGCTTCGAAGTGTATAACGGGAAACGCGAGGAAGTTCCTCTCGATCCCCGCAGACGCGATTTCGCCAGGTTGTTTCGTTCGCCATCCCCCGCCCGTCGATATACCCCGTCGTTCTCTCGCTGGTTTTACTCGTCATGAAATCGGGCGACCAAATAAAGCACAAACTGTCGTACCTTTCTCGCCGGCTGACGCCGACGACGCGAAAACGAGGGCGTCGCGACGCCGCTAAGGGCTTTCGCGTGTTTCTCGGCTGTCACATTATCGTGACAGTCCACGGGACCGCGTTGTTGCTACAGATGTCAAGATATCCTCCGCCCTTGGGCTCCCGTTCCGGCCGTTCATTCTCCACGTCCGAGTTCCCGCTTTATCCCGCGATCGTTATCGTTGAACGAAACAGATACGCTTCGTCTAATGACGAATATTGCACCGCGCCGCGTCAGGAATGGCAAGCGAATACATTTTGATCCAAGAACCTTGACGTCGTTCAAGAAGATCGATTTCCGCCCGAAGAAAAATTCTGTCCCAGAAATATTTATTTTAATCACGAAGCGAAATACGTCTTTTTAAATTGCCGGATTGTATCGATATTGTAATAAATCGTTTTGAATGAATTTTTTTACAGAGATCAAAGATGTATTTTCACGGATGATGTTTCGTATGTTGTTCTATCTGTGCGGAGAATTTATCTATTTTCAAAGGACATCATGGGCACACCGTGATTGCAGACTCGGTTACACCATGGTGGTCAACCGCCATTGTGTACCGCTCCGAAACTCGATGAACATGTAATCCGGGTAGCATGCACCGATGCAATAATGCAATAATGTAATAACGCGTCCTGACCTTCATGTAGGCTTACAAAGTTCGGATATTGGTTACCGTGTTAGGACGCGGCGTTACCGTTATACACGTCGCCCGTTTAATCCTTTTCGTCATGGGCACTTTGCGAGCTCCGTTATTGTTGGCGCGGAAATGTTTCATATCCATTAATGAAACGAGATACGTAAAATAGAAATAGACGTCAAAGAAATCCATCGATAGAGAGATGGACGTTTTGTTCATCTCATCCATCTTTTTTTTTTTTTTTTTTAAATATTTATTTTTACTTTTCAAATATTTGTTGTCGTAAAAGCTTTAAAAATATTTTATATTATACTATCCGAATTTCTATGGATAAAATATAATTGTCGCGAATTTTTGACAATGACTTTCTATAACGTTCTTTGGACATGAAAAGTTATTAACCGTCCCTTGTCTCTCGCTCGTATTTCAAAAATACTTCGGAATTCGCGCGAGCTGTTTCGACTGCAGTTTATAGCAGGCGCGTCGCTTTGAAAGTAAAATTCGGGAGATGGGAGCCGTAAGTCTTTTATGGCATATATTGCGCGAGTCAAGGAGGGTTTCCACCCTGCCGCCCGTCCTCCCTCGATCTCCACAACCGACGTCGTTTCCTCGGAAAATCAGAAAAAGATTACTTATGCTATCCTTAGCTCGGAGTGCACTCTCAGCAAGAGAGTACCCGGGAGTTACAATTCCGAAAGACTAAGAAGATGTATGCTATATATATATAAAGGGACATGGGAGATCGGATTGCTACTTTGACACGCGAGCTACCCTTTTGATTTAAAATTATTTCTCTCCATTGCTCCGCTCGTATACTTTTTATTATCTCACGGAAGATTTCTTCACCTATAACCTTTTACTGCATCCCGGAATACTCGATGCGTAATGCACATGAGAAAGGACATAAATGAGAATCTGTTCATACACCTTTTCATATTTCTTAGCTTTATATATCGTAAAATATTAAAATATCAAAAGATATAAATAATAAGATATTTTGAGATATATATAAAAATCCAAGAAAAACATATAAATTAGATTATATAAAAACTCGCGCAAATCACAAGCATTGCAACTCCAAGTATCTCGATATTCTTAAAAAAAGATGAAGGACGATTAGCTTCTGATTTTGTAAAAAATAAATTTTTTTGCCTCATGACGTTTTTAATATAGTGATAGGCTTTAATAAAACCATATTGCAATTTATAGAAATTGAATATGTATGACAATGAAAAATTTTTATTTCAAATCTGTATTTAAGAGTATTATCGGTTTTTTTCAGAAATATAATTTTTCCGAAACGCTACGGCGATACTTTCTTCTTACTTTTTACTATACTACAGAGAACTTTTAGAAAGAAAAAAAATAGCGAATGGTAGTTTCGTCGTTGATGAAAATTAGTTGATGATTTTATGGCTACTTTTCAACCACCGTTGAGTTTCTTAGCGTGCCTGAGAGAGCAAGAAAAATTTTCTTAACGGGACTAACTTATATTTTAATCTAAATTTATTGCACGCTAATAACTATATTTTTTTTTTAGAAAAAATATGTCTTATCATAAAAGAAATCTTGTTTGCGAAAAATATAAGAAAAGAAATTCGATTGGCCGGAAATCTTGAAACTCGAGGCTTTAAGTTAGATATATTTGTTAAACCTCGTATTCGAACTTTTTCGTTTAAAATCTGTATTTCCATATGCACGTTATGTATGTATATGTTTCCCTCGTCTTTTCCCGAACTTTTATTCTCTCTGATGTCTTCTTTCAACGAGAGGTGGAATCGATTGTCCGATATCCTCTTTAAACCTCCCTCGTATTTTTTATTGAGAACTTCGACAATAATTCGAGCAGTTTAAATCCGGAAGAAGAAGAAGACGAAGATTCCATAGATCTTCTACTTATCCTGTAAAATTGTTTTTGGTGTTCGCGAAAAATTTTCAACGCGCCAAGGAAGTGAAGGGCTTAAAGAGACGAATGCAAATGATTATCTTAGTGTTCCCCTTTTATACAAGTTTTATTCTGTATTTCTTGTACCTTACGGTATTCTTTTCGAGATTCTTTTTTCTTTAAAACATTTGCGTGAAATATATATGCTTCAATGTATGCAACGCAATGTCTAATACTAATCTAATTTAGTGTTATTGAAATATTCAATCGATCCTGATGTTATTGCATTTGCATCGAAATGACAATCCGATAATGCATCAAGGAATGCTATTTTCCGGATAACATCTCGACGCAAAGCGAGAATCGTCGGAAAAAATTTACGGATAACGCACGTGCAAGAGTGTTGCATGAATTGCGGTAGTTTCTACCTCTCTGAGCCATCGATTCTTGCAACTCATTGCACGTGCAACCACAATCTTTCAACAGTCTTCGAGGAATTACAATTGCATAGTCTGTAATTCTTACGCGGTGTGTGAGACTGGTCCAACTGACTTCCCAATCCGCTTTTCTCGTGTTTTAAAAATATATCCGCGCGCGCGCGTGATCGCCACACAGATATATCTTCATGTCGTAAAAAAATGACTCGCATCAAAAGCAACCACCGTGAAACGGCTGTACAACAGATCTCTATCGCATCCGGTCGGAAGCGGACGTCGAGGCCGAAACAAGAGCG
>NW_021848556.1:1005361-1009451 GCF_003651465.1 Formica exsecta
CGTCGACCGATGATGACGTTGGCACGGACTATATCGTGCATAACGCACGTTATGTCAATCTTGTTGTTCAGATACGCCTTATCACTTTGGTCGCGGTTTTAAATGAACGTTCTCGGAATACCAATTAAAGTTTTAATCGTCGAATAAATATGCCACGATTAAAAAATTCTCCACGGTGGTCGCGGAGATAAATATCATATTTAAATCTCTCACTAAAAATTTTCAATTATAAATTTTCTTTTCTTATAAGATTTAAAATTATTTCGTTTTTCTCCGGATTTGCTTCCAATTCTTCGAGAGTTTCAATTTTATCGCAAATAGATTCGCGCGTTTTAATCGAAGAATGCATGCTCACATGCCAAAGTTTCCGCGCTTTCATAGAATTCGGAACTTCAGACGATGGACACTTAGGTGTACCTTGACCTCAGCCTTGCAGCCGCGGAATGCACAAGAGTGGCTCGCCGCAACGTGACGTTCCCGCTTTATGCGCTGCGCGACCACGTGCAAGTTGGTCGTTGCACTCTTCCCTTCTTTCTTTCGCCTTCTCTGTCGCTTTGAGGGTCTTCTATCTTTGTCACGCATTCAACCTGATAATCTCGTAGACTCTTGTAGAGATTCTTTCTATCTTCTCGATCGACGGATGCAGTTTCTTGCGAAAAGCTTTCAGATTAATTGGTCGACACGAAGATTTGATTCAGTAGATGAGCGTATTTATTCGAGCGATTTCTCGAGTGTATAAAATATGTTATTAGAAATAATAAAATAAGTCTTTCTTAATTAAAGATTAATTAGAGATCTTTTTTAGCTAAGAATATATCGCGCGTGATGTAAAATGAAAGATGAAGGATATTATTTTAGCAGCACGCGCGATCCAATTAATGCTCTGGATGGAGAGATCTTGGCAATATGAGATAGCTCGAGGTAGCGCATTTAATCGAGACTTGTAGTTTTCTCCGTCTCGGTGAGAGAAGAATGCGTCCTCGGGACACACAGAACGACTAACCGGCTATTCGTCTCTTCAATGTAAGAAGTATACGGGGAAGGAACGTAGTAAAAGAAACTGGCTGCCCTTGTCCTTGCTTGGCCACGTTTGGCATTCAGACATTCTCGCGGTGAGCGATTCTGTGATGCCAGGGATTTACTCCATGCTTTTTCTACGAGTGTGAGATAGAAAATTACGCGATTCGAAAAATATGTGATGCTTTTGTAAATATGGAATAAAAATCGCTATGCTGAATTATCGGTGCGATCAAACGATTGATTTATGTGACAGGAATACATCATTTTTGGAGTTTCAGTGAACTGAAACTGACACGTTGCGATAAATCCTATGAATCGTGATGTATGTGCATTCATTATAAAAACTCACGTCGTGTATATACGAAGATCTGGGTCACTTTTAAACACATTTGCAAAAATTTGTTTGAATTGTATATAAAAGTTTCTGCATTTAAGTTTTGAATAAATGCTATATTCAAAAGTATTCATTTCTTGTTTTTCGTATATATCAATAAACTACTGAATACAGATAAAATACTGAATGGAATTTATTTCAAAATTTTTATATATTTATTCCCCACTTTTATTTATTCTACGACTAACAAGTGTATCCTGGAAACGTTTGTTGCAAATTATATCATAACGCTAGTTTGCTAGCAATTTTCACGCAATTTAATAATGTTTTTTGGTCCACGAATCTCTGGTAATTACATCTCGGACGAGATGTCGCCAGCAAGCAGCAGGTACCGTACGGAAACGGCGCGTGCGGAGTAATAAAACAATTTCATAGTAATCCAAAGTTGCCGAATGGACGGTGCCTGTGATTCCCTGTCTCTCCGTATCTCCGAATTCAACAGGTTGCAGCTGGTGGCTGGAGAAACCGCCTCCTCCTCGTTCTTCTTTTGCTCGCTCTTGCCTTCATTCCTTCCTTCCTTCCTTCCTTCCTTCCTGCTTGCCTTCGTTCTTTTCTTCGTTACCTTTCCTCGTTTTCAATTAACTGACCTGCGACCTATTCTTCTGCAGTTTCTTTCATGTCGTAAACGATACCATTCTTCTGCAGTTTCTTTCATATGATATGTTAATTGCGTCTCTAAAATCGCAAGTCCCTCGTCGCCGCACGTACATGTTTGCGAAAATGAGATTGTAAAACGCGCCTAATAATGTCTGTAAATTTATTGTAAATGCGAGGTCTGAGAGTGTTTTACGATTTTTTCGTGAAGAGTTAGACTCGTGATTATCGCGGCTCTCGGTAAGTTTCTTACGAACAATTCGCGGTCACGGAACCGGCCGGAAGGGGAATAAAAGTAGAGAAGGAAGAACGAAAAGAATCGGGTTGCATTTCCTGCCGACTTGCAACGGACCGTGATGGTCAGAGCTTAAACCGACGCGCGCTGCTTGATCCCTTTAATTATCTTTTTTTTTTTTATTTTTATCATTGCTTTATCCACTTAGTTCTTTCAAAGAGCCGCATCTTTTGTGCAATTATTGGGATAATTATTGGATATAATTCGCGACTTTAAAACAATTTAAGAAACGGATCAAATCGATCTTGAAATATATTTTTATACTAAAGTGTGTTAAGCACGTTTAACAAGATGTTATTATATTGCGGTAACTTCTCATCTTTCTCTTTGCAGGTAAGAATTCCAGACCTTTCGAATTTTCGTCCGTTTCCTACAGCACCGTTTCCGGTGGTAAGTTTGACTCACATCATATAGACTTTCATGCAATCTTGAAATATTAAGATATTATATAAATATATTTGCACATGTAAGAGTCACGCACTTATTCAGATGCTCTATATATATTCGGCTTACGCACACAATTAATTATGATATGCATGGAGAAAGTTGTTGAAAATCTTTAACCGCCGTCGATCGACCCGATCAATTACGATTTGCGGCCGGAAAGAGTCCTTAAGTCGAATCGAGAGTCTCGAGGACGTTATCGAGCTATGCAAATTTTATCGCGCGCTTCCATTTCTCGCGCGACGACGGCGAAACAAATGTCAAGCCGTTACGTGCTTCCGTTCGATTACGTGCCCATCTTATTGCTGCGTTACGGCATTTATTTTATTGTTCTTTCACATGCGCGTTGGCTCTTCGAGCGTGCACTCATAGCACCGTAGCCGAATAAGTAGTGCTTCCGCGATCGTAAAAGTACGGGGGGATAGATTGGGCGAAGGCCGTCGACAAAGGCGATAAATGTAATCTCGCTTCCCTCTCTTTACAAGCCTTTTATTTCTATTTCGTTGCAGTATTTATCAGCAGATAATACCGTTATCAAAGCACGCACGTGTTTACGCGATGCAATTATGGTCGACTTTAATTTCGTGTAATAATGCGCTTGGCGTAAAAACAAAAATTTTTATAATAATAATCATAATCTCTCATAAGCTTTTATAATAATTTTATAATAAATATTGCATTTTATTAATCACAATATTAGGTGTCGAAAATTTTTCGAGATCAGCGCTCGAGATTCTTTTCTCGATGCTTAATGCCTTTAATATTTTTCTGCTCGATTTTGTATGGCTTGTGGAAAGATGCCAAGATGCACGGCGAGTTATGCGAAGAATCGGCGAACCACGAGAGAGGAGGCGAACTGACGGATAATTGCTCACGATCTCCGGATCGTGCGAGGATCGTTGTTGCAATTTAAACGGATTTATGGTACTCCCGGTACCTTTAACTTAGCCATTCCCTTGGGCATCGAATTTTCGTAATCACTTGCTTGTGTATATATATGTGTGTGTGTGTGTGTGTGTGTGTCGGCCGCTGCACTAGACGCTCACACGAACTTTTCTGCTCACGGTCGATCGTGTAGCTTCGAGCTTTAGTAGAGCGTAGGAGGCCTCGCAAAAAGAGAAAGAAAGAGAATCGGAGAATTTTCGAGCCGTTCATCACGATTCTCTTGGACGTTCTACCATTTTCGATATTTATATTGTAGACAGGCCGCCGCGCACGAATTTAAACTGCATTCGGATGGCACGCGAAAAGTGTTTTACCGATTCGAGGTTTTCCCGAAAGAGCGATATCGCGCCGCAAAAAACAGGAGGGTAACGATCACGAGAACGATCGATCGTTTCTTT
>NW_021848556.1:1009767-1010891 GCF_003651465.1 Formica exsecta
CTTTCCCTAAGTGGAGTTTTAATAGTTAATCGTTGAACACGTCTTAAGTACGTCTGGCACGATCTACTTTTCTTGCAGGTCGGATTAACTGTTTAAAAAATAGGCTCTTCAGACATTCTTTCCACGCGGTTATTTTAGAAACGTTTTAGTATAAAGTAGCGTGCGTTCGAAAAAAAATGGCGCAATTATTTCAATTATTATTAATTCAAGTCAATTATTATTGCATAATTCTTTTTATCGTAATCATTTCGAAGCAATTTGTATCATCGCAAACATTTTCTTGTCGCGAAAACTAGGATTGTTGCGTGTCGAAATTATATACTTGCCAACTTCTAATCACTTTAACGACGTTAAATTTGAAATCGGAGAACTGTTAAGAGCGGCAACTGCCAGATCCGGGCGTTGTTTCAACAGAATAAAGCGTTCGCTCTCAGCCAGTTTCAGCTTCGTCGGGACAGGAGCGACTCGAAGACAGGTCATTGTTCTGCATTCGATAATCGTCTTCAGAGTGCCGTCGAAGCTTCGTGTTTACCCGTGCTTCGAAAGTCCGTAGCGATCTTTTCTTTAGACTAAAGCAAAGTCCGTTAGAGCGTCACTAATCTGACGGCGATGGAGAAGCGAAGTTTCCGAGTCTCATTCAACTTGAATCGCAACTCTTCGCCTTGCTCGTCAAAATTCCAAGCATCGCTTTCATCGAGCACGGTTATTTCAATCTATCAATCCCGACAATACTACCTGATATTACGAGTTTGGTATACGGACAAGGCTAGAATTATCTCGCCATCGATCAATTTTTCTACTTTATCTCGCAATTTAAAGCGAAATTTTGATATATTACAATATAAATGTTAATACACAACAATAATATAATTTATCTAATATTTATTAGATGCACAAATACTAGCTATAAACGCTCGTTGACTTATGCTGGATATCCGTCTATTATCGTGATGTAACGTCGAGAGATAAATCTCTCTCTCTCTCTCTCTCTCTCTCCTCTCCTCTTATAGTTTCTGCCCCTTTCTCGTGAGATTTCGAGCGCGAACGTCGTCGACGGGACGCAAACAGTTTCCGCTTCTCCGTGAGAAATTCGCGGCATTATCATGAGCAAATTTGACTTTCCG
>NW_021848556.1:1011000-1024236 GCF_003651465.1 Formica exsecta
CTCTTCCGCCCCCGAAGATTCGCCGCCGCCTCCCAAGGGGCTCTCGCGCCCGCATAACCGACGGCGCGCGGCGGGTCGTCCCCGGAGAAACCAAACCACGCGCATCCTGCTTTTCAGCATCCGCCCGGTAATCTACCGCGAGATCGACTATGAATCGGGCGAATTCCGGTGGTCCGCGCCTGAATCCCGAGAATTCCGTGCGACAGATGAACGTTTGATATTATCTCGGCTTCGCCGAAAATCGGGTCGCGATTCTTACAACTGCTTAGAAATCGACGAGGTAAGATTTTTTCTTTTAGGACGATTGAAGAGCGACCGTCTTGAATCGCGTACCATGCATCTCTTAAGCGAAGTACCGCGAAGCTTGCGTTTTGATAAATTTTTCGTCGACATTTCCGCGCGGACTGTCGGGGAAAAATCCCCAGCTTACCCGGCAGTCAATTTTTATCATTCATCGCATGCATGAGATATGGTAAACCGTGTTCCTATTCAGCCGAAGCCATTCGGCGCATATTCAACGCATCATACCTTTCGTTTCGTCCACCGGAAGACAAGCGCAATCTCTCGTAGTCGATTCAACGAAGGGAGAGAAGGAGAGAAGTTGCCTCTCTTCGGTGCTTTTATTCGCGCGTTCCGGGATGCCAAAGCTTTTCTTTTCTCTCCATCCCCCTCCTCTCTCTCTCTCTCTCTCACTCTCTCGATACCTTGCATGTCGCGAGAGTCGAGGAAATTCACGCTCGAAGGTGCACCCTCGAACAGAGTTTCCCAGAGAACGTCTCCGCCTCTCGTTTCTCGCGCGGTTCCCACCCCCCAAGCGGACTCGAAGTGGATCGGAGGGTTGGAAATTTACGCGCCACGGATTTCGCTCCTCGTTTGCCCCTCGGTTCTACGGAAGTCGAAGGTCGCTCGAGCGTACGGCGCGGATCGAGATATCTCGATTAGATATTTCAACCTCCGTTATTCCGGTCGAGCGGAAAGCGAGTCTTCTTTCCAGGGATCTATCTCTCGTCTTGATAACGCCCTCCTTGCGCCGAACTTTTCACGTCTATATTGCTATAATCTCATTTATATGAAAAGTCGAATCTTCTTAATATCCCGCTTTTCTTTATGTCGCTTTAAATCTCGCTTTATAAATTTGTTATTTAAAAAAAAGAAAAAAAATTGCTTTTGTCTTTGATGGTTCTAGCATCGCAATCAACTAAAAAAATAAAAGCAAGAAATTAATAAAAGATAAAAGCAAGAAATTCGTATATTAAAATGTATTTCTAAAATTATTTTAACATTTGATCGAGTTGCACTTTCGCCTATCTCATTTTCGATTCGTTTCTTCCTTTCGAAGCATCACGTAGAATTACCCGCTCGTGCCTCTCTCCGCGGGACATATCCAATGTAATTTCGAGAATGGAACGCGTTGTTAAAAATTAAACGGATGACGCGGGATTGCGCACATTTGCTGGACGAACACCGAGATCCGGAGAGAAAGAGAGAGAGAGAGAGAGATAAATAGACGACACTGCTCCATCGCGTGGTTTAAGGGTCGGGGATTGGTCGTGCAAACGCGATTAGGCCTCCTAGGTTCCACTGTCCATTCTCCAGGCCTATCCGGCTGGAAGTGATTCCGGTCCGAATGGGGCAACATGGAACGTCTCTCGGGGATAAACCCTCCACTGGTATGGTCGCGCCGTACCATCCTCCCTTCCTCCTTCTCTCTTACTCTCGCCCCCCTCGTGTTTCGCTTGACCCGGCTACTGTGGGATTTCAAGAATCATCGTGAAACGTGCGCGGAAGTCCGAAGTGCTTCGGCAACGAATGCTCCTTTCCGGCACAGGGGCACAAAAACAGGATGGAGATCCTTAATCGTTGTCGAGAAAATTCCCCTTTTCTAGGGAATAACGTGCGGATCATGCCGGCGCGGTAATTGAAGATTATGGTCAGAGATCCTGGATCTCTCCGGCAACTGGAAAGCGTGATCGGGATGCTCTCGCGATCCGACGATCGAAATTGGAGGATAGTAGTAATTTGATTCATATTTATAGCTCGAGTAAAATTTCGTCTTTCTAAAATAAAAATTGCAAGGATAAAGAATTTTATATTAAGAGATGTCTCCCCCGAGAGAGCTTGCTGTTATTTAATTTGCTGCAAATGCCATTTATCTCGAATTTAATTATTATGTTATTTTTGCTTACGCCGTTATATTGTATATTGCTGTAAAGTAATGACAAAACTTTTCTTCATTTATGTTTTACTCGAATGACTAATTAGTGTTAGTCGTGGGAGTTGGTCGGGTTTTCTGAAATCTACGCTTTCGTGGTCGCCGTACTTTTGGTTAATGTACATTTCGGTTCGAACGATAGTTTTCCTCGACGTCCCTGGACCATTTCGTGATTTCTCTAATGGACTTTTAGAGAATTGGAGCATGTGTCACGTAGAAAGCTCATATTAATATCCCTCTTCCGTCTCCGTCTCCGACCTTTTCTCAGGAAGTCCCAAGGGTGCTCGAGGGTACCGTTGGTAAGTGCGATATTTACTTTAGAGTCTTGTTCTAGAAATTTCCCCTGCGCCGGTCTTACTTACCAAATTGATCTTTTAATTTCGTAATTGCCGACCTTTACGGCAATCGCGCAACACTTTGCAAATTTCGCCATTTCTATGGACAATTTATTTTGAATCAACTTAACATGTAGTTTATTTATCTTTCAATGCTAAGAGAGGAAGTTTCAGTTATATTTCAAGCTAAGTTTATATGAGAAAATTATAGTATAATAATTGCTTTCCAGAAAATTAGAACTAATTCGACTTAAACTTGAGCAAATTACGAAAATATATAATCTCATCTCGTTGAATATTATTTATCAAAGCGTTTTATAAAACTTTTTTACTCAAGTTTATCACATTTGCATATAATATCAGTTTGTCTCAATTCTTTGTAATTACGATTAATATCACGCAGTATCAGAGATCTCGTGCCACATCGGATGTTTCGGGACTCACAAAATAACCTGCGGAAATATCGCGAAATACAATGTTTCGGGTCTTGCGAGCTTGGTCATTAACCCTCCCGAACTAACCCTTCCGCATAACTCGCCATTCTCTTTCTCTCTGTCTCTCTTCTCCGACTACAAAACACGAGACCTGACACTCGCCGCGTCTATCCTTCCTCGGTTCTTGTCGGCGCGCTTGTCCCTTCGGCAAGAGGGATGCATGAAATGCTCGCATGAAATCTCGTTGAATACTTGGGCAACGTTATATCGTCCGCCCGTAACGGCAATGCCCCGTTTCAACGGCACGCCCGTGTCTGTCTATGTCCGACCCGCAACTACTTTGGCTCGTCGCTCAAACATTACAGTTTGATATGAGTTGACGCGATAACAATTCAATAGAGGCATGAAGATGTAGTTAGCTCAACATTTGTAATTTCTCGTCGAAATGATTTATTTATAAAGCGTGCGATATTTTTTAAAATTGTGCATCACATAATTGTAGTACGTGATGTACAATGTTGAAATAACAATTTTTTCGCGTTTTGGTAAAATCCCTTTGAATCGATGGCGGTGATTTAATATCGTGGATTATTAAATGCGCCGAAGAAATTCTGGGGCTTACAATTTATTTCGCGAGACTACGATTACTTTCGGAAAGTAAATGCTTGGTCGTATAACCCCAGTGGGGTGACATCGCGGCCGGAGTATCGTATAAACGTTCATCTTGACCAATAGGTATTTGTCCCTCTCGTCCCCTTCTAGCTAAGTTACACGGTGATAAACCGGAGATCACGCGGGACAATGGCCGTCCTTTATGACGACCCTGGATCGCGGGATATACGCGCGTTGTTGGAGGTATCGTGCGTACTTATGGCAGTTTGAGATTGGCCGAGAAACTCGTAACGCCCGAAATTACATGCCAACATCAATACTCGAGCGGCAAAATTGTTTTTATACATCCGTTTCCATCGTCAAGACAGTCCTGGATACGATTAACAATTAAACAAAATATATATTATGCTATGACATCACTAAACTGTTACATATTATATGATTTATATAAATTTGATAAAATCTCTCGTATGTTGAGCGCAAATTTATAATATTCATTACGAAACACGCATCCCACAAGGCTGGCCATTAAATTTTCAACATTTATTATTATTACGCTCATTATTCATTCGTAATATAGTTTACGTTATATTTATTATGTAGATTCATTATCGCCGCTTTGATGTAACACCGCACTAAATACACGGGAAAATGCTTTCCGCACACTGAATTTTATTATAACGTAAAGCAAGACGGCGCCGCGATCCATCGATCAGACTGTCGAGTCTCTCGCTGGCGAGATTTCTCGACGCACGACGATTTGAGTTTATGCATTCCGACGACAAAACCACCGAAAATGAAACCGAAGATAAATAGTTGTGCGCGCTTGTCTCCGGAGAGAGTGTAACGTCGTGTAACGAGAATTAAAATAAAGTGAAACAGACGGCGAGCGATTTTCGCGATGGCCTTTTTACCGCACAAAGTGGACATCGTGATTCTCTTTATTTTCCTCGGGACCGAAACCACGAGAGTGTGGCGCGGGAGTGTACTTGCGTGTGCGAACATACACACATACACACACATGAGCGCAGGTCGGTTTTAATTAGAGAGCCTGCACCTCCTATTCGAGGACCGAAGCAGGGGCTCTCTTCGATTAAATTATTAATTAACGTTCTCCTAGAAATACCGCATCATGTCGGCACACGTACACACGCGCATAGGCTCGCACGCGATTTCTAACCGAGAGAATGATAAAGGAGCGCCGCTCGGCTGATGGGCAAGGGACGGTGCAATTTTACGTACATGTGTGTGTGTGTGTGTATATATGTGCACATAATCTATGTCGCGCCATACATCAACGGCCGTGACTATGTGTCACAGGCGTGTGCGATCACAAGCCGATCTCGGCCGTTATAATGTTGCATTCATGATGGACACGACGAGGGTGAGCGAAGGACACAAGTGTCCGATCTTTCACGTGGATTCTCCTTTATATATTACTTTGCTTTATAACGATTGTAAGGAAAATAATTCAGGAATATTTTGATATGTCTGACGTAATAATTCTGATGTAACTGGTTAGTATACTTTTAATATTTCATAAAATTGAGACATAGAGATACTTTAATTATTATTTTATACACACACACACACACACACACACACACACACACACACACACAAATGATTAGATGATAATAAAATATAAATACGTAGGAGTAAATTTGCTTGATAGTAGTAAAAATAAACTGCTTTCTTAATTAATTAATAAAGATTCGGAAAATTTAAATATTAATATATAATGCTGAAGTAATATATTTGTCTTGAAAATATAAATCTTAAAATGAAAGAAGAAAAAATATATTATATAAATATTTCCGCAATAAAATCCTAAACGAACGAGGATGTAGTCAGAGAGAGCAAAGAACGGCAATGGTGGGAAGCAGGAGGGCGGAAAGGGTTAATGCATGAAAGTGCCCGTAGCGTTTGTCAAACCAATTAAGCTTGTCTCATTATAAAGGCTGCTTTTAGGATGGGGGACGGAGGGGGGAACCCCAAACGGCTTTGTTGCGGCAGTTATAGCAGCACAACCATAGAACTGCGTCTGTAATGGATCAGTTTTATGGGCGTTGCGTAGGACGATGCCGACTCGCTCTTCCGCGGTCCGCAAAGCCGGCCGCAAAGTTCGTCAAAGTGCATTGTGTCGCGGGACAGGATGGACGGATGGACGCGTCGGTGATCCTGAGGGACCGCAGAGCGCGTTCCACGGAATTATCGGGCGCTTCGTTCCGAATGGATTTTGGAGCGAATCGAAGGTCCGTGCGGTGAGCGTTGATCGACCGACCGACAATCTCGGTCAACTGGCTCACTCGAGCAATTTACGCGGTAATTTCGGATTTAACGTGGACGAAAAGAAACGTTTAGTCGAGACTGTTATAATGTAAATGATACGATAATCGCGAAATGACTCCGAGTCTTCCCCATCAACGGAATCGCGTCTTTCGAATCGGTCTCATGATGGATTTACACTGATTGAATGTGACAGGCGTCATGATGAATAATAAATGCTAATTAATGTCTAACGCTCGTTTACAACTCCCTGCCATAAATGTCTAATCAAGGGGCAAACTTCGGCCATCTCCGGCAGCCTAGACTCCGCTCTTCTTAAGCCGTCGAGTTAGTTTCCGGGGTAGTTTCCAGCATTCTGCGTTCAGTTCTCCGCCTCGCTGCCTCTTTCTCCGGCCTGCTCTATTCGAGTCTTCTCCCTCTCTTTCTCCACTCTCACCCTTACTTTCGTCGACCCTCCAGTTGCGTCGGATTTTCCCGTCCTTCCCTTTCGTCATATTTCTAAGTAAATTTCATAGTATAATTAACGTTTAATAGTCGCCGTCCCTCGTCGACCGCCGTGCGATTTACGTCATGAATAGTACCGATCCCTTCAAACTCAAGACCCCCGTCTTTTCGCATGACGGATTAACCGACCCGAACAACAGTTCGCTTTTACTGATTTGTCACTGGCAAACCGTATGGAACGCCAATGGCGGCAGTTTTTGGTCGCAGATGATGATCGCGATGAATTTTCCGTAGCGGAAAATCTTCATCGAGATCGCGGAGAAAGATTCTTTGTCGCCGGTTCCCTTTCATCGCGGCTTCCGCATTCGCGCCTCGTCTCGTTCGATGAGAAATCCTCCGACCCGCCGGTGCAATTGTAACAAATGTACATCGTCACGCGGAAGGGTGAGAGAGAGAAGAGCCTTTCTTTCGTCGCTCTCGAAAAATGCGGCGCACGTTTCCGTTGCTAGATAGAAAATATATCTCGCGGCCGGATGAGCGCGAGGGGACATCTGCCGCTTTTCGCTGTCCGTTCACCTCGCCGACAGGGATCACGAGTTTCCTTCGCGGAAGCTCCATCCTTTCGTCACCTTCCCACCGCTCAAGCCTATCATTTTTTTTTGCTTCTCTTCTCTTTCATCATTTTCCTCGCCCTTCTCTCGTTTCTTCTATGCGACCTGTGTACGCACGAACCTCGCGGAGATCCCCGCAAATCCGGAGATCCAGAGATGTATGCCGTGTGTGACGTATTCGAGGCGCTTTGCCGCGACACGATCGGGGGATCCCCGCTGTTTGTTCGCGTTTATCGAATCCATCGGGCGTTCTCGTCGCGTCCTTTACGTAACCGACTTATAACCGTGATATATATCTCCCGACGCTTTTGAAGGCGAGCAAGTCTTTTTTCAATAGCGATTTTCTCAATGGCGAAACTTATGACGCAAATGCATAAATTATATGTCAATATATGTATTTTATACCATTTATATAAAATTCATATAAAATGTGATAGAAAAGCACGTTTTAAAATCATAAATTTCATGTATAAAAGCGAATAAAAATAATTTTGTATTTTCAGTAAGAGAAATCTATTCATTAAATAAGTAATTTGATAATTGTAAAATTCTTTGTCGCTCACGCCATTTACCGATCGTATTCTTTATAAATTCCATTAATTTCGCGAGCCTATTTCCGCTTCAAATCCCACACGTGGGATATCGAAAAAGGGCCTCGGAGGATTAGGTGTTTCTGCTGCTACAGGCTACTTTTTCTCCAGCCGCGAAATTCTCTCGCCTTCTCCGCAGGCATCTCGGGACCGACATCGGGTAATCGACCCTGGCGTATCCCACGGGACGGTCCAACCATCCAATAAGGATCCGCTTATCGTCGAAATAGGAGGAGAGAGGACCATTTGTAAATCGAGACGACGCCCGGCGCCGTTCGTGGTTCGCTTTTGATTAATCGACGCCCGCGTCGACGTCGATTAACCGTTTAACCGCCCTCGGATACCACCGGGGATCTCGTTTCACCTCTCCCGATTTTTTCGATTCCATCCTTCACCAGCATCGGGACTTGTATCTCTCCTCGCTTCGTATCCCGCACGTTCCCGCGGGGCATGTCGTCGGGACGCGGAAAAAAAGAAAAAGAGAGGCGGATACGAGAATGGAGGCTGCGTAGGAACGACCAGAGGAGCTTCTATTATTTTTCAATTGCCCGGCCGAGCGAACACGAGTGGGATTCCGGTATCCCGAGTGTAATTGGAGTCGGCTTTGTACGGTGGCGAGCGTAACCGCAACGAAATAAGACGGAGAAGCGGAGAGATAAAGAATGGAATATCCCTGTGTCCCGGATCGGACGTTCCCGGCTGGACCGGACGAGAGGATTTCCAGGAGGAATGGCCAGAGCGCGACGTGAGTGGCGTAACGTAAGACGCGCGCGCGAACGAAAGAAGGAACAGGGAAGAAAAAAAAAGCGGTAAAACGAAATATGCATGTATGGTATACCCCGGACAAGACAAGACACCGTGATCGATCCGGACAGCGTGTTCGCGAACCGGATGCGAACCGTTCGACGGATCTCGAGGAGGAGCGCTTGGTGGTCCGGTCGATGGCGCGAAATTATTCACGACTCACCGCGCGCTCGCCGTCCCCTTTACGTCCCCTTCGCTCGTCGTTCTGTATTATTTAGCGTTTAATTTTATGCCGCCGACTCTGAATCGAACCACGCCACAATGTACGGACTGATAGATCTGCCGAATCTCTCGGGAAGAGGAGATCGAAAATCCAAAACCGGTCGTGAACGACGGTGGTCGAAGCGATCTAATGATTCGAACGAGATATAAAAACAACCGTCAGATCGAAAGAAAGATGGAAACAAAATTCCATTAGGCTGCCGTTCCGAGGCGCGTTCCCGATTCCGAGGGGATAGTCGCGCGGTCGCGGCCGACTTTCGCCGCGAGTTTAATTAAACTCTCCGTTACCTACATTTTGCACGGCACGCGGATGCGAAAGCGCATTGTTGTTAGTGTAACGCCGGCACGGTGGTGGAGACAATTGGCGATCGTGTATCGTCGTTGCCAACCAGCCCGGGAAAGTCGATTTCCTGGCGCTGGAGTTTCTCCCCTCATCCACCTCCTTTCCCGGCCTCTGTCTCTCGCCGTACAGCTTGTCCTTCTCTCTCTTTCCTAAGAAAAAACTTGCAAAGCCATTTAATAAGACATATTTTAATAAGAGTAAATTTTTTTATAATTAGTTCGTAAAGTTTATTAAGTGAAATATATTGAAAGAGAGAACTGTTCGTTAACCGATAATTCGTTCGTATTAATGCCTTCCTGTTTCTGGTTCTATATCAATATATATGACACGTTTTTTCTCTCTCTCTCTCTCTTTCGCTTCAACTTGTTCTCGTACCTCTTTCTCTCGTTAGCGATATGAGGCCAGATACGAAATGCTGCCATTGTGAGGGAGGACTCCAACCCTGCGTTTAAAGCTCGATTCAAGTTGCAATGGGATGGTTGCGGTCCGTACTCGTTACGGCGCAGTTAAATATTCGATTGAGATTTCGATTGATAAGAGATCTCACCCGCGGGGGGAGTGTGAGACTTGGCAGAATTAAATCGATCGTCACCTTCTCAAGATATTCACATTTTGCGCCGAGTATCTTTTTTTTTTTTAAGACATTACGAATGTAAGAGTATAAGTCGATAGTCACACGATAGATTAACTGCACAGTAAAAATTCAGGTTACATACTATAACGCAATAAATATATATATATATATATATGTGTGTGTACATATATATTTATTTTTTTTAATGAATTTGCGCGTGTACATATATGTAATGCAGGCAGAGTGAACTGTCTTTCGCATGACGGACAAAACTGCATGTTATTAACAATCGCTGTCATGAATAATCGAACGTCTAATACGTCATTTTGATTAAATTTCATTGGCGGCGTTATGAAATTGCGTTTCGTAAACATTGAATTAAATAGCAACATTACTATTATGACATTACGTAGTAATGCCCTTACCGTATAATAATGCCTGCTGCGTGCAATTTATAATGCAAAATTTCTCGTTTACCGCGCCTGCTTTGTAGTTTGTTGACCCGTGCAGTGGCGCTCATTCTCGCAATATTCATTATACGCGGATTGCTTTTTCGAAGAATAAAATGCAAAATTGCACTCGTTACCTCGCGTCAACCTCGATCAACATCTTTGCGTTTCTAAACGTTGCTAGATAATTTCTCATTAATTTTATTCTCTATCTCGTGCGTTCCTTTAATATCGACACGTATTCAATTTAATATCTTGCTCGAGAGACAAACGATAACAAAATATGAGAGAGAACGAAGTAATATAGAAATCAAATTAAAGTACTAATTGAAGTGGTATAAAAATTTATGAAACCAAGAAAGAGAAGAAGGAATTTTTGGTTCGCGAGTAGAGGATTTTTAAGAATACAATTGAAGTGATTCTAAAAATCCAAAAAATTTCCAAATCGGCCGAGACATAATTCCAATAACGAGCTTTTGTCCAGTTTCGATCGGAAGCTATAATACTAATATCGAGGCGAGAGAGACCGGTCTTTTTTAAGCCATACTAACTACACAATCATCGGTATTGTTATCTTTACTCCGCCGCCAGCGACGGCGGCGGCGGGAAAGTTGCGCCTCATATTTCGGGAAATTCGTTTCCAGCTTTTACCTGCGGAAGCCATTCCTCATCGTTCTCGAGGCCCGCCGAAACGAAATTCCGCTGTTTCGCCGTCGCACCGTCGATCATTCGATTTCGCGCTGCCGATATGTAAATAATAGACCCCCGGAGAAACATACGCGGCGTCGCGTCGTCCCGAATCGATGAGAATTCGCGATTGATTTGATATCGGCTTCCATTTATCGACATCGCCGATTGCAACCTCGCGATGAATCTGCATTATCGCTCTGGGTGTTGCATGTGTGTGCGTGTGTCATTCTTTTGCGTCTTCATTTTCTTATAAATGTTCGAAAACCGTGTCAGATGATACTGCATCGTGGTTAAAAATTTATCATTATATTTATTTGCATTTATGTAAAAGCGTGTCTTGTATTTTTATAGATTCAGACACACACACACATGTTGGTTTATAGTTTTATACATATATATTATATAATTCATGAATTAGCACAGAGAAAGAGAAAGAGAGAGATTTTAACACGGTACAATCGATCCAATATAAATAGGCAATCGCCGGTTATCGACGACTGCGCGAGGTGATCATACGTCGATTCGATTCTCTTTGAGCGTGGCTGACCAAACGCGGAGATTTCCACTTGAGACTTACTTTGCTCGCGCGTGAACTTCCAAGCCGGCGGAGACGCGACACCGGCAAAACGGAATATTGATGAATCCGTTAATAATCGCCCGCCGGTTATCGCTATTAGCGAGTATCGCACAAAGCGCGTCGTACTAATTAAAACGGATAATACAGCGGTTCGCGTAGAACGAGGCGGTAATTGGGCGTGGCCGCGGGGGTTCGTGCCCTATTATTATTAATTATCTCGTTAATAGGGCATCGCTCGAGTAGATCTTTCACTGAATGTGACTCTTCTTTGCAGCTTAGCACCCGACATTGATACACGAGATCAAAACATAGCGTTCATGTATTTAAATTATTCGCTTCTGGACAAATATAATTTATTTCTTCCCTTTTTTATTAAATGCGATTTCTTTTTACGCGCGTATGTATGTTTGCGACGCGTTACTAATATATAAAAAGAAAATCAGTAGGGCGGAGGGAAGGGGGCTCCCTAAATGTTCTACCTTTAAAAGTTCGATTTCCGCCGAATCCCTCGACAAACCCTTCGACGATTAACACCACGATTACCAACGCCATCGGCGTTATCGGCCGCGTTTATCAGCCGGCGCTACGTTTCCTGTGATCCCATTTTTAGAAGCGATGGCCTCCCACTTTCCTCTCTTTCCTTCGCGCTTACGATCGTACGTTTACGTGGGGGAAGTTTGTAGATTAGTTCGATCACGACGATCGTATGCTCGATGCGATTGAACGTTATCGTCGTCGCGATAGGAATTACATTCCGCGGTGGAAGGGAGAGGTGCCTCGAAGAGGCAGTCATCCCCTCCTTTTCCCTCGATACCGTCGCGATATAAACCGATGGCTCCGGTTCTCCTTCGTCGAGTAGAATCGACGAGTTGTCCCTTTTACGACGTGATATATTCGCGGAAATGGCCGCTCGACAAAGTTATATCGTAAAGTACGCAGTGCGTAGTCGGGGCGATTTCGTCCGGTTGAGTAATAAAGCCCCCGTCCAGATCCCAATCGCGGGTCATTCGGCAAGAAAAAGAATTGATTTGGTTCGTAAGTTTCGCGTTATTAACATCGGAAGTGGCTTTCGATGAGTCGCTACCGGCCGATGAATAGAAGAAATCGCGTCTCTTCCGGCGAAAGCACATCTCGAAGCCGGAGCTTACATACAGGATATTGTTGAAAAATATAGAGGTCGAATTTCCTCGTTACAAATTTGATTTCGCGTAAAGCAATCAAATTATGTCGAGATTTTAATAAGGTAGAAGAGACACGTGAATTTATAAAGGATAGTTTCAGATCCGGGGGTGCTTTTGAATTCCGCATTTGGCAGTCAAATGTAAAGTAGCAGCTACGAAAAGTGGCTTTAATTTCAGCGATAGTTAATGAGGTATCAGACTTTTAATGAGTAATGTGAAGTTGTTCAAAGGTCGGGACAGTTTTGAAAACGTGTTCGACCAGAGTGCCTGCCAGGCAATCTCACGGTTTCTGAAAGACATCAAAGGAGATTCGTTTTGCGTACTGAACGAAATTGGCAATAACTCTTACAACATCGCTCGATGGAAAATGGAGAAAAAGTTGGAAGAGAAAAAAAGAGAGAAAGAGAGAGACTCGCGGAGATTTTATCTTCTCTTCATTTACTTAAGACGTACGCCGGGATGATTACATCCGCGATGACAACCCTCGCCGGCGGTTGTGTAATTTATTTACGCATTCTACGATAGCAATTCCTTTGACGCTTTACTTGTTTTTACTTTTCAAAGTAATTGCGCTTGGATTTTCTTTGCGTTGTAATATAGAGGATGCTAATAGTGTTTTTCATTTTTACTTTTCTAAGATTGTGTTTACGAACGTGCTTTCAAGACGAATTTTATTTTTTAAGACAAATATTTTTTTTGAATAAATTATATACCTTTCGTGAAAGCGAGAATCAATTCAAATTTATTTCCATCCATGAACAAGTACGTTTCTAATCCAACAATTTGCTATTTTCGAATATAATGAACAGCCGAGCATTTTCTACGAAACAAAATCGAAAATAGCTTTCGGCTAAAGGCGCGTTGCAACA
>NW_021848556.1:1031188-1048776 GCF_003651465.1 Formica exsecta
TACAAAATATTTGTACGGTACTTTACAGTATAAATTTTCATAAAATTTTGTTTTAATTCATTTATTTACCGCAAGACGCGAAAAGCACTTTGGATTTTCCGAATAAACGGCTGTTTATATATACTACGCTTTTCTTTACTGTAATACGTTTTGTCAGAATTCAAACGAATTTTATGCGTCTCTGAAAATACAAGAGTTTCTTTTTGCCTCAAGAGTCGAGAAGGTGAAATCAGTGGTACGTGTCGGCGCGCCGTTCGCGAAAGACTGCGCTTGAAATGCGTTAAAAGGAAGCAGGTAAATACAGCAGCAGGCAGTCGCCTGTATATATATGCCAAGATATGCATATACAACCGAATTGCATTGGAGTCGCACGCTTTTAATGAGGTGCTTCATAACACGCGGCACTAATTATACGACGGACTTCAAATGCTTTTCTCTGCTTTTCTACTGTAAGAAAGCTTGATTAATTACCCCGTATCTTAATTAACCGTGCTGTCGATTCAGTAAAAATTATTTTGTACAAACAACGAGAATTATATAATCTGTGTATTATTTTGTAGGTAAGTTTCTGCAATAAAACTTGTTCACGATTTTTAAATTTTATTCTGTATAGATACAGAATAAAATAGATATATTGTATATATCAATCAAAAAATGATATATTAATCCCAAAATATATATTGGTTGGTCGTCTAATTTTCTAAGAATATTAAATATTATGCAAAGAGTAAGGAACAAGAGCGCGGGATATATTTATTTCAATACTTGTTACAATAACAATAGCTCGTTTTTATTATGATTATCATAATTAATTATATTTGTATTATGATTATCATAATTAATTATATTTGTATTATGATTATCATAATTAATTATATTTGTATTATGATTATCATAATTAATTATATTTGTATTATGATTATCATAATTAATTATATTTGTATTATGATTATCATAATTAATTATATTTGTATTATGATTATCATAATTAATTATATTTGTATTATGATTATCATAATTAATTATATTTTAGCAAAAGTTTAAGATGTTTGGGAAAACAAGTATAAGCCTACCAAGGTGTTGTCTTCTTTTCTAAATCTATACTCAATTCTCGACGACTGCCGGTTTCTGCGTTTCTTCAAGAGGTGGAACACTCTTTGGAGGATACTCCCCATCATACCAGTTTCCCTTCAAATCTAACGCGCGATTATAATCGATGATATTCGTCAGGCACTCTTCGATCGCCGCATCCACGTTCTCTGCGGTGATGAATGTGAGAGATTCCTCCTTAACCTTTCTAATGTGTTCGTCGATATAATTCCTCCGTTCCTCCTCCTGCTTCTCTTGCTGTAGCAATTTCTGCAGAATAGACTCCTTGCGTTTCTCTCTCATGTTCGCCAATCTATCTTCTCGTATTTTTGCCACCTCTGCATTCCATTCGTCATTTATCACACTGCATGCCTGGAAATCCTCCTTTTCAGCTTGCTCGATAACCGTGTGGTCATATTGCACCTCATTCTCCTTTGCAACTTGTACCAAATATGCTCTGAAATACATTACCTGTTAATTTAAAACTAGTACTAAAACAAGATCTATATTCAGACTTTTAAATGTTTTATTAGCCAAAGATCCAAAAATATAATAAGAGAAATAATCTCAGAATTATTAAGTCACATTATGCATATATATATATATATATGTGTGTGTGTGTACATATATATTTATTTTTTTTAATGAATTTGCGCGTGTACATATATGTAATGCAGGCAGAGTGAACTGTCTTTCGCATGACGGACAAAACTGCATGTTATTAACAATCGCTGTCATGAATAATCGAACGTCTAATACGTCATTTTGATTAAATTTCATTGGCGGCGTTATGAAATTGCGTTTCGTAAACATTGAATTAAATAGCAACATTACTATTATGACATTACGTAGTAATGCCCTTACCGTATAATAATGCCTGCTGCGTGCAATTTATAATGCAAAATTTCTCGTTTACCGCGCCTGCTTTGTAGTTTGTTGACCCGTGCAGTGGCGCTCATTCTCGCAATATTCGAAGAATAAAATGCAAAATTGCACTCGTTACCTCGCGTCAACCTCGATCAACATCTTTGCGTTTCTAAACGTTGCTAGATAATTTCTCATTAATTTTATTCTCTATCTCGTGCGTTCCTTTAATATCGACACGTATTCAATTTAATATCTTGCTCGAGAGACAAACGATAACAAAATATGAGAGAGAACGAAGTAATATAGAAATCAAATTAAAGTACTAATTGAAGTGGTATAAAAATTTATGAAACCAAGAAAGAGAAGAAGGAATTTTTGGTTCGCGAGTAGAGGATTTTTAAGAATACAATTGAAGTGATTCTAAAAATCCAAAAAATTTCCAAATCGGCCGAGACATAATTCCAATAACGAGCTTTTGTCCAGTTTCGATCGGAAGCTATAATACTAATATCGAGGCGAGAGAGACCGGTCTTTTTTAAGCCATACTAACTAATCATCGGTATTGTTATCTTTACTCCGCCGCCAGCGACGGCGGCGGCGGGAAAGTTGCGCCTCATATTTCGGGAAATTCGTTTCCAGCTTTTACCTGCGGAAGCCATTCCTCATCGTTCTCGAGGCCCGCCGAAACGAAATTCCGCTGTTTCGCCGTCGCACCGTCGATCATTCGATTTCGCGCTGCCGATATGTAAATAATAGACCCCCGGAGAAACATACGCGGCGTCGCGTCGTCCCGAATCGATGAGAATTCGCGATTGATTTGATATCGGCTTCCATTTATCGACATCGCCGATTGCAACCTCGCGATGAATCTGCATTATCGCTCTGGGTGTTGCATGTGTGTGCGTGTGTCATTCTTTTGCGTCTTCATTTTCTTATAAATGTTCGAAAACCGTGTCAGATGATACTGCATCGTGGTTAAAAATTTATCATTATATTTATTTGCATTTATGTAAAAGCGTGTCTTGTATTTTTATAGATTCAGACACACACACACATGTTGGTTTATAGTTTTATACATATATATTATATAATTCATGAATTAGCACAGAGAAAGAGAAAGAGAGAGATTTTAACACGGTACAATCGATCCAATATAAATAGGCAATCGCCGGTTATCGACGACTGCGCGAGGTGATCATACGTCGATTCGATTCTCTTTGAGCGTGGCTGACCAAACGCGGAGATTTCCACTTGAGACTTACTTTGCTCGCGCGTGAACTTCCAAGCCGGCGGAGACGCGACACCGGCAAAACGGAATATTGATGAATCCGTTAATAATCGCCCGCCGGTTATCGCTATTAGCGAGTATCGCACAAAGCGCGTCGTACTAATTAAAACGGATAATACAGCGGTTCGCGTAGAACGAGGCGGTAATTGGGCGTGGCCGCGGGGGTTCGTGCCCTATTATTATTAATTATCTCGTTAATAGGGCATCGCTCGAGTAGATCTTTCACTGAATGTGACTCTTCTTTGCAGCTTAGCACCCGACATTGATACACGAGATCAAAACATAGCGTTCATGTATTTAAATTATTCGCTTCTGGACAAATATAATTTATTTCTTCCCTTTTTTATTAAATGCGATTTCTTTTTACGCGCGTATGTATGTTTGCGACGCGTTACTAATATATAAAAAGAAAATCAGTAGGGCGGAGGGAAGGGGGCTCCCTAAATGTTCTACCTTTAAAAGTTCGATTTCCGCCGAATCCCTCGACAAACCCTTCGACGATTAACACCACGATTACCAACGCCATCGGCGTTATCGGCCGCGTTTATCAGCCGGCGCTACGTTTCCTGTGATCCCATTTTTAGAAGCGATGGCCTCCCACTTTCCTCTCTTTCCTTCGCGCTTACGATCGTACGTTTACGTGGGGGAAGTTTGTAGATTAGTTCGATCACGACGATCGTATGCTCGATGCGATTGAACGTTATCGTCGTCGCGATAGGAATTACATTCCGCGGTGGAAGGGAGAGGTGCCTCGAAGAGGCAGTCATCCCCTCCTTTTCCCTCGATACCGTCGCGATATAAACCGATGGCTCCGGTTCTCCTTCGTCGAGTAGAATCGACGAGTTGTCCCTTTTACGACGTGATATATTCGCGGAAATGGCCGCTCGACAAAGTTATATCGTAAAGTACGCAGTGCGTAGTCGGGGCGATTTCGTCCGGTTGAGTAATAAAGCCCCCGTCCAGATCCCAATCGCGGGTCATTCGGCAAGAAAAAGAATTGATTTGGTTCGTAAGTTTCGCGTTATTAACATCGGAAGTGGCTTTCGATGAGTCGCTACCGGCCGATGAATAGAAGAAATCGCGTCTCTTCCGGCGAAAGCACATCTCGAAGCCGGAGCTTACATACAGGATATTGTTGAAAAATATAGAGGTCGAATTTCCTCGTTACAAATTTGATTTCGCGTAAAGCAATCAAATTATGTCGAGATTTTAATAAGGTAGAAGAGACACGTGAATTTATAAAGGATAGTTTCAGATCCGGGGGTGCTTTTGAATTCCGCATTTGGCAGTCAAATGTAAAGTAGCAGCTACGAAAAGTGGCTTTAATTTCAGCGATAGTTAATGAGGTATCAGACTTTTAATGAGTAATGTGAAGTTGTTCAAAGGTCGGGACAGTTTTGAAAACGTGTTCGACCAGAGTGCCTGCCAGGCAATCTCACGGTTTCTGAAAGACATCAAAGGAGATTCGTTTTGCGTACTGAACGAAATTGGCAATAACTCTTACAACATCGCTCGATGGAAAATGGAGAAAAAGTTGGAAAAGAAAAAAAGAGAGAAAGAGAGAGACTCGCGGAGATTTTATCTTCTCTTCATTTACTTAAGACGTACGCCGGGATGATTACATCCGCGATGACAACCCTCGCCGGCGGTTGTGTAATTTATTTACGCATTCTACGATAGCAATTCCTTTGACGCTTTACTTGTTTTTACTTTTCAAAGTAATTGCGCTCGGATTTTCTTTGCGTTGTAATATAGAGGATGCTAATAGTGTTTTTCATTTTTACTTTTCTAAGATTGTGTTTACGAACGTGCTTTCAAGACGAATTTTATTTTTTAAGACAAATATTTTTTTTGAATAAATTATATACCTTTCGTGAAAGCGAGAATCAATTCAAATTTATTTCCATCCATGAACAAGTACGTTTCTAATCCAACAATTTGCTATTTTCGAATATAATGAACAGCCGAGCATTTTCTACGAAACAAAATCGAAAATAGCTTTCGGCTAAAGGCGCGTTGCAACACTTGTAAAATATTCCATTCTTCATTTCGACGAGAAAGATTGCTTGTGTCAGAAAAGAAGTCAAAATAAAAGCGTAAAGACGTACATCTTCGCGCGACGAAATCCTCCGTGGATTTCAGCAATTTTTACATGGGTTTTTTCTATTTTTGGATTTCTCTCTTTTTATTTATTTATTGTTAGTTTCACGCGCGAACCTCAAAGCGTGTTTGTTTCATGCAGCGGCGGCGGTCGGAATGGAAAGACGCGTATTGTTTTTCCACGATTGTATTTTTACATCGCCCTCTTGCCTGTGCGCGTTATAACGTCCATCGCATGTCCGTTTAGTATCCGCGTACATTATAGAATAACGGACCCTTTGTATGAAATCCATCCGCTTTTCCTTCCTCGCACACAGAACACGGTCTTCTTTTGACGTGTTTCTCCTTTTTTCCCTTCGTTTCGTGGCACCGCGTTTAACCGTGCTTCGTCATGGAAATAAAAAGTATCACACCGGCAGTTTTATATCTGACGTATGTATGCATGAAATGCTCCAAAAATGCGTGTAACTGGCCAGATTTTTTTAAAGTAAATTAAAAATGTTCATTTTTTTTTATTTCAGAAACCGTAATTTAGAATTTCCGTCGTGAGATTTTTTTAAAAATTCTCTGTCTCGATGATGAGAGCGGTTGAGTTTTTAAGGGAGAATTTTCTTTGAATTTTTCGTAATCGATTTATTATCTAAAGCTTTGATATATTCTTGAACATTTAATATATTATTGTATTATTGATTTTTTTATAATTGCGAAAATCAAAAAAGAATTTTAATATCACGCCAATCAACCGACAATGGCAAACTAATTTTCTTAAATTTGAGAAGCCGTTTCCGTACGTATGCAAACGGACATCGGAAGCGAGTAAATAAACCATTTGGAAAGATGGTTACTATCATCTGTATAGGGAAAGGAAGCCCCTTGGAAACCGTCTAGTCAGCCGATACTTAAATCTCTTCGTATCACCGTCTACGATCAGCCGGCGCTATCTCGCATTAATGGTCGCTACGTGTTCCTGAATAAATCGGCCCACTAAACAGTTTTTAGGCTGCTATTATTAACCGGCGAGGGAACGCGGATTACATTCCGAAGTTCTTTCGAGAGTAAGAATTTTAGGCGCTGTCGAGATGCGATTTCAATACTGCAAGTAAGAGCGAGCGAGGTAATTCGTTTTGGGAAATTGCGTCGCAACAAGAAAAAAATACAGTCCCTCGTAATAAATTTTGAAAATCTATTCTGAAATGTACTCTGTATTGAATTTAACTGATTGTACTGTCCACGAGAGTACGCTTATATTCTTACAACTATATTAATTTAATGAAAATCCTACAGTAAGCTCCTGATATAATGGAAAGACCATCTGATTAATCAATCGGGAAGCGTACTCACGACAATGCGTATTATGCGTTAGAGATGCTTTTTCTCCTTCTCTCTCTCGAAAATAAATTCGATAATAAGCAATGTAGGCCATTGGCCTTAGTTGGTTGTCGTTGGTAATCGAACGAAAAGATTTTAGAGAGAGAGAGAGAGAGAGAGAGAGAGAGAGAGATGACGGATACCGGAGATCCATTGAAGTGACACGTCTTTTGTGATTTTCTCATTACTGGAGTGGAAAGGTCGATCCTGGAAGCCCATCTAGCTGCCGGAGCGACTTCCGTCCTTTCGCTCTTCGCTCTGATCCTTTTCCTTTTTCTCTCCATCTCTCTCGTCATTCGTCCCAGGCGCGAGCGTGCGCCTTAATGCTTTACAGATAACTTGGCACTGTCTATGTGAAAGACTGCCTATGTGCCTACGTGGTCGTGTAAGTGGAATTACTTCTTTCATGCCGTCTTGTACGATATGTAATCCGCGTGGCCGCGGGATCTCCTCCGCGTCTAACTTCCGATTGGCTATCCGATCGGAAAATTATATTTCCTCGTGCAATCGCCTGTAAGTCAACTCTTATCGATCCCTCATTCCCGGCTATTAGCTGTCCATTGTGTTCCCTATACCTGTCTCCGTACAGTCCGCTAAATGGTTCCGTTGCCTCTTTTTCCACGCGCTACATTGGTTTCGCGTGAGAGGCGAAGTCGGAAATGGGAAATTCTAAGCCGCAAAGGCGGTCCAATCGGGAGACTTGATACTTAATTCTTGCTCGTTCTGCCGATCGGTTTCGTAAGAATCTGCGAAAGATTGAAGAGCGAAAGAAAGATTGCGTAATCAAAATTATCCACGCAAATAATATCTTGATAATTTAGAATCTAAAAAATTACTTGGCATTTGAGATTATTGAATCGTGCTGTCATTCGACATTCCGGAAATTTTTCTATTTCGCACTTTACTTCAATGAAAAATGTGAAATATTTAATCCATATACTTAATTCGCATAAAAATATAAAAGTAATAATTCTGGATTAATTAGCTAATATTTTTATATCTTACAAAATATGAATAGTTTTAAAAAATATATGAATATTCTAATCTTTATTTTATATAAAAGAAGAGATAATAAAATATACAATTAGAAATAAATTTGTCCAATTCTCTGTCATAAAAATAAATTGCTCTCTTCTTTTATTAAAAGAGCAGTTGGACACTCGTGAGGGAAACTCGGACATTTTGAATAATGCTGAAATAATATATTTGTTTGAAAATGTGTAACCTTTGAAATGGAATGAAAATACTATCTTTTATGAGTGAATAAAGAGAAACCTAAATATGTACATGAATTCCAGTTCTGCATACACGAAAATGATAACATAAGTATCATGGAAAACTACTTTTGATATTCTTCACAAAATTATATTCAATTTTATTCGTTGTAATAAAACATCTCACAATAATTTTATCAGCATTTTTGAGATCGCGCTTTTCACAACATTACTAAATTATAAAAGCATCGAGCTTTCTTTTATATATCGAGATGTCGTAAAAAATTCTATTCTATATTTTATATAATAAAAATTTAGACTACATTTAAAAAGCCGTCGAACATTTTTGGTATCACGAGGAAAACGCGGCGTGAATCGCTTATCAAGCCGACGACTGCGAGAATAGTCGTACCTAACGCGAAACAAGTTTGCATCGAGTCGACGTCTTTCGCGTGACGTCAATTTGCGCCCTCGCGAAAGCGCCAAGTCGTTACGCGGCATTGTTCGCGCATTGTTGCCATCGCATGCGCCGACATTCTTCCTAGTGTCCATTGTCGAGCACAATCCGGGCGAGTTTCCTTTGTGGGCGAAAGGGAGGAGAGTGTCGAAAGAGCTTTTGCGAGGCGGAAGAGTCGCGACAGCCCCACAGCTGATCCGGCCCGTCCGTTCCTCGACCGACATCAATTAGTATCACAAGGCGCCCGTAACTATGTACACATTCTCCTGCGAACGGACACATTTGACGGAAACACGCATTAACCCCCTTCGCGCGTAAATATTCGCAATTTCTGCGCGAGAAGATAGGTCGACTGTAGATTGACGACAATTTTCAGCATTAAATAACTCTTTAAGTATGTCGGAAATTAAAATACTCTGTTAAAGTCCGCTTGGAATTAAACGAGTTGGAAGTTTTGATGAAATACAGTCTTAATGGAAGAATACGAAATAGAGTCTGTTATCTATTTGCACCGTTTGCGCAGCTCAATTAACTGAAACACTCTTATTTCTTCTCGATTTACGCAGCGATATAGTACCTCGAATGGTTCGGCGTAACATTTTCACGAATCTATCTTAGGCGCATTCAATACATATCGCACGCACTCACACGCACTCATGCGTCACGTAAAATCTATCGCGCGTATATTTACCTACACATCGATGCAAGCGACGGATTTGATCCTACATAAGTATTCACGCAACACGCACACTTTTGCGTGTTTGATTACATACGTATGGATTGCTCACGCGCGTCCACGCTGGGTTGCGTAAATACGCGTAAACACCGACGGGACACTTTCGTTGATTCCATCGACGTCCCCTTCTTGGAGACCCCGTTATTATCATCCATTTGCTGATACAACAAGATAAATTGCTCTCTCCCCGTCACCTGACCTGACAGGTCTTTACCCTAAAACGCTCGTTCAGATCCGCTCGGGAACGCTTCGAAGGACCAAGTATCGAGTTTCGTCTATAAGAAGAAAATGCTGTAATAAAAAATGTTATATTGATTGAAATCTAATAGGACGTTATATTCTCTCTTTAATACGCGGCAGATGGAATTCTCGTAAAGTCGCGCGCAGAAGACGGAATCAATTTCGCAAGAGGGTGGAGGGCAAGAAACGCAAAGTTTCTCTCTCTTAAAAAAATTATCTCGTGCGCAGCACGCGCGTTAATTAATTCTAACGACACGCTGTAGCGTGTAAAAAGAATCCCGAGTCAATCAAGATTAGCATTAACGAACGTCGTTACATGCAAAAAGGTATCGATCGGCGACATCGGTCGATATCTCTTTGCTATCGGCACGCAACGCGTATAATTAAAAATTCCCGTCTCGTTTTGCTCGCTGCGTTTTCGAAATATAACCGCAGTGCGTAGTTCCGCTCTCCTTATCGATTGCGCCTTCAGGAGCGTGTTCGGAGAAAAGAAAAAAGCGGTCAATCGTCAAACTTGCGTGTCGAGAGCGGTAAAACCGCTATCGATCCGTCCACGGTATTTATGTAAACATGCCCGAGTCCGGCGGGATTTCTTTCCATCCGGCGCACCTCCTTCATCGGCGCGTTATCGCGGATTTTTTTTTCTTCTTTTTTATTTCGTTACCGCATTTATCATTCTTTACGATATTCGCGAGGTTTCGCTCTTTTATTAGTTTTTGAAATTTCCCTGCAGTTATCTTTATATACGCGAGCTCGTAAACTTATTTAATGCACACTTACTGTTGCGCCCACGCAATGCCTGTGGAAAAAAGAAGAAACTTTTGTAATTACACGAATATTATTTTAAAAAAACTTTACGATGTTTCGTTTCCCCGCTCGCGAAAATGAGATAAGTCTCGCGTAATTTTTTGCGCGATGCAGAATTCTAATTGATTGAAATTGATTGAAATGACGTGACGCAGAAATAAGTCTCTTGAACGAGATGACGACGCGTGCGGGGCAAATTTTCGTCGGCAAACGGGAAATTAGGCTGTCTATTACGATGCGATTCGAGCGAACCGTAGATACGCCATACGTGTGATTCGGTCGATAGGTTCGCTTGTCGACGTGTTAATCTGGCTATTAGGTGGCGCGAGACCGAGATATCTCGCGAATTCAGAACGTGTATACCAGATTGCACGATCGAGATAGCTCGCCGGGTGCATCGCATCGTCGATATTTGCCCCGAGTTTGCGCTTTTACTCCGCGAATTAATTCGCGGCTAGGGAGAAACGATTTACGTGTGCATAAACGTTCCAACGGGTCCGTAATAGAGATACTCGCGATGAAAAGCAAGAGTTGACAAGAAGTCTATGGAGAATAAAAATTCCATTAGTTTACGCTCGATAATTCTCCGTCAAACGTAATTGGATCTACCGTCGTGATGCCGCTTTGTTTCCGCCTCGCGCACAAAATGAAACTACAATATCGCTATGAAGTGATCAGAACTATAACTCGATAACTGTCATTAATCAAGTCGAGCGGGAATGTTATTGTCGTTGTCGATGAACAATCGCGAATTTGTCCGCAAAATCGCGCGTGCCGTTCGAGGCGCCGCATAATTTCGGGAGAGCGGAATTTTGGATCGATAAAGCAGAAAGGATAGAATTAACGCCGCAAATAAAGAAAGTAAATGGAAGCACTGTTCTAGAATACTCTCGGTAAATATATCGTTATAACTCGCGACTATATGCAATCAGCCTGAAACCGTCGACATCGTTTACACAATGCAAAACGACTTGTAAAGACGCTAAGTTGTGTATGTAATAATATCGAACACTACTTTAGTACGCCAGTTAAACTGTCCAGTGATAATATAATAATTGATGCTTCTATTTTTTATGATTTTTATATACATCTAAATATTAAATATAATATAATATATAATATAAAAATTTTTTTGGATACTTATCTTTCATATATTTGATAGCACATTGTGATTTGTATTATTTAGACAGCTCAAATCGATCGCTTTGATTTTCACAAAAGTACTAACCCCCTTCGCTTTTTTTTTTTTGATTCCAGGTGAGTGTCCAGGAATTCCAGTACGCACGCGGGACGGGCGCGTCCCTGACGATGGTAAGCCATAAAGCAATGTATACCGTCGTTTTATCAGTGCGTTATTATCCAAAAGGCTCTTTCCCAGGACGATGTAGCTCGTGAAGATATGGGAAGAGGTCCTAATATCTCGCAGGCACACATCCGTCTTAATTAACGTCGCGATACATCTCGACTTCCGCCTGTGTTGCCACTCGCAGCATTCGGTTTAATATGCAGCCGGTTTTACCCCTAATAATTTCGTTGTAGGACTAAAATTACCGCGGAGAATTTAGCTCATTTCCATCTGCATTAATTATTGTTTTATGATGGAAGTATCTTTTGGAAACCGTAAAAAATTATAAACGAGGATATATATAGCGCTTATTCTTATTTTATTCTACTGAAAGCATTAATTATACATATATATAAAATTTTTGTCATATTTGTGCTTTGATTATTCTTAGAATTTTGAACTTGCAATTACCACGCAATTCGTGGCATTAATTATCGCGAAATATTGTCGAATGCATATTTTATAGGATCTGCAACTCGCGCATTCCGGTTGTGCGCGATATACGTTTCGTAATTTAGTAAATGTGATGTGGATTCGGTCGTTCAGCTCTATAGCACACATTAAATATAAATGGCGATTCCGTCGGGACGTATAATCACACGCGAATCAATCATTTCAGCGCGATAATAAATATTGGCGTCGATGTTTTACGTATTGAAAACAACGGTTGGCCAATGCCAATATTTTCCATCGCTCGTATATAGTCCGTACATTAAGCTGATCTAATGCGTCAATGTAACGTGACTGCGGCTCCAATGCATTCATATCCGCTGATGTTACGATGCTTTTATTAAGTACATCTCCCCCAACATGTTAACACGACGAATTTGTCACTCGCGTATCCCGTAATTTTCGTGAAACGCGCAAGATTCTGCGGCGTTAATCAAACACGGCGGCTTAATTAATTAAACTTTTACGGAAACAACCGTGTCGCAAGAGACGGCTGGCATATCTGTTTCCGTTTCGCATCGTCCAAAGATGGTCGTTGAATGAAAAATAAAATGAGAGACCGTTTCCCGTGTTAGCGTCTCTTTCTATGCATTTTCAAGAGTGCAATTTCGGTTATTGCGAGTGGATTTCCTGAACGAGTCTGGATAAGATCTTCTCTTAGCATACTTTTTTTAATATTCTGCGAAATATCTTACGACGAAAAGATGAAGCTTGAATTCTGTAGAAAATCGTTGAAATGTCGCGCGAGAGCTGTGAACGATATGCAAATTCCTATGGCGAAACGAAATTCGCACGTGCCGTAATATCGACGATTACAACCGAGGGTTGTCCTCGGAAGAGAGATCGATCCGCTATTCGATCGCCTCCGTCCGCGGTCTTTACCGTCGAGTTCCGGTCGTCTTTAGCGGTGTGAAATAAGAGACGTCCCGCAGGCGACAGTGACGAATGTGTTTGTATATCGTCAGCCTGGTCGTCGGGGGTGTCACACGGAGGACGCGTAAGGCACGAAATAGTGGCGCGAGGGGGTTGAAACGACGGGTTTGAAGCACGCTGGTTATGACACACACGTCAAACAAGGGAATCCACGTTAATATCGAGAGGGAGAGACGGGATTAGGTTTTTCTGCGACGCGCGTGGATTTAATTTTTTATTTTTTCTACCCCTATACGCGACACTTTAAAGGTTCAGTCATTGTAGACCGATCTCTTTTTTCCCCTTTTACTATTTATGTATTCGGAATACTTTACCGCGTTTAAATATTGCCATAAACCTTCGTGAAATGCTTCTGCATGATTATGCAGAGCAAACGAACTGAAAAAGAAATAGGATACATCGCTTTTATTTCTATTACGATAGAATGTATTATTAATCACATCGATTATAGGGTATTTTGACGCGCGTGCTACCGTGAAAGATTTCACTCGATTTTTTACACTATTGACACATTTTACTTGAATCAATTTCTCTCTCGTGTGTCACGGACGCCGATTTAAAAAGAAAACTGTAATTAATCAAGTTAAAAAAAAGTATAGCAGAAAAATGAAGAAAGAATCGATGGATAAATTAAAATGCATTAGATCAGTTCTACGCTTTTTACTTTTCATATTCGAAGCTTTTAGTAGAACCTTTAAAATTCATATCGTCCCAGACGGTTTCATATTTTTGCCCGTATCGTTGCCTACACGGTACATTACGCAATAGGCTTAACGATCGCGATTGTTTCAAAATAGCGCAGCTCCGCGACTCACGACATCGTGACACGTCGGCTTATCTTTATTCCGCGCGTAAAACCTTGCCGGGGTAAGCGCGGGTCTTATCACAGCCGTGCGCCGTGCGTGCCTCCGGGTATCGTTAGAGCGCAACATTCTCCCGGCACACTGACGAACAAAGCTGACCATTAGCATTTGTTCCCTCATTACGGGATTCAGCGCTCTTTCTCCCCATCTCATTACCGGAAGTTCTCCTTCGTGTTTCGCGAATATCTTCGGGCGTTTTCATCTTTGCCGCGACATGTTGCTCAGTTTTTACTTCGTTTGGCCGATATTATTTTTGTCGTTTTTATTTCTTGAATCCTTACTTACTATTAAGAGAAACTTTTATTTTCTTACTCAATCTTATATTAAAAAAAAAGAAAAAAGATTAACAGAACTCAATAGCGATGGCAATGTTACAAATTTTAGTGCATATTACAAATGAAGATTTAACGCTTCAAATGCAGGGTACAGCAATAGTAATTACTCGCTGATATGAATCATTAATAATGTTGATTAAAATTCGAATCAGGCCGTAGGATAATCTGAATTAACGATTCCAGTTGACAGCGACACGTTCGCACAATATCCTGACGGAATATTCCCGAAATTCATATCTGATCGCGAGAAGAGTGCGCTCATCTTCGGGCCATTTCCTGCGCGAGAACGCTTCTTCGCAAAGTGTTTCCTCTGTGAAGCCGAGTCCCTCCTTCCCCCGGGACTTTCGCCTTTGTGTCGCGAGCTTACGTTGTTCGTCGGGACATCAAAGCGGAGCGGTTTCTCGCCCTCGCGATTTCCTGACCGGCGAATTTCCAAGGATGTGACATACCCGAACACCGTTCCTTCGAGCGAATCTCCGACTTGACACTTAGGGCCCTTTAACCGACTCGTTACTTTTACGCGATTATAAACAGCTTCCGTTAATTATAACTTTGTTTTATTTTATAAGTATAATGTGCAGCATTTACGTAAATTCGGAAGCAAATCAAATATTATCATTATGCACAGATCCTTTGAAAAATTCTAATTTTCTTTAAATTTTACTAATTCTTAGTTTAATAATCTTGAAGTTTCCCTTTTCTACGAAAAAAATATTTAAATTAAATATGTTGAGGTTGTATTCTTTTATTTTAATTTTTGCATTTATTCGTGCCAAGATCGCGCATCTCCTAAGTTTGCCGTCTCCGTCGCGAAATAACGCGGAGGCAGAACGCATGATGGATTACTCCCACTCGTATGCCGGCTGCCGCCGCCATTGAGCGGCTCAGCCGGCGAATATGTCACTACGTCGCGAAAATAGATTCCGCGCGATTCACCGCACGGAAATACCATTCGTACGTCGGCATCGGAAGCGCATTGGGAGCACCGGAAGTGGGAGGGAAGGACGAAAGCGGGAGATCGGTAACCGTCGCCTTGGAACTTTCGATGGTGAAGATCGATGTAGAATACTCGCCGACGTAGAGTAAGCCTGGAAATCAATATTAGAATACTAGTCCTTAGGTTACTTGTAGTTTAAAAAATTCAATCTTGCACATTTTTAAAACGTATAAAATTTTTCAAAAGAAGCTAAAAATCAATTCCGGAATAATTCAGATAATAATTAAGATTCTAAGATTGTGCGGCTGGGATATGCTTGTAATATCAAGAATTCGGAAAGATCGCATTTTTTTTTTTTTTTTTTTTTTTTTTTTAAACGTTTTTGTATCGGTCGAATTCTATCAATCTATTGAAATTTTATCCTATCAATCTGTGAAATTTATCCACCAATGTATTAGAATTTAGCGAAAGATTGGAATTTTGTTGACGCAAAAATATTATTTTTCTTAGCGTGTGTATTTTTCTTCCTCCTCGAAATTTAAACGGTTATTAAATACACATAGCAGTCATTAACCTAGGTCGTTGACCGGATCAACGGATGGATAACAGTTTTACAGGCAGAATTAAATTAAATTAAATTAATTAAGTGAATGCATTTTTATCAAATTCAAGAGACTTTCAAGATAGCGATCTTCTTGCCTTGAATAATATCGCGCGGCTTGGTTGCTGTACGATTTTCCCAAAACAAAGGCTACTTGTAATCGCTACTTGTCGAGTGCGTTCTCGCAGCCGCGTCCTGATAACAATAATGACATGATAATTATACCGCGAGCCAGACAAGCGCGTCTGTTTCGGCGTCAGATTCGACTTAATGAGAACGAAATTAAAAGACGATTCACGTGTAATCAAAGTGAGACGAGAGAAAGGCATATAATAATCGCGATCATAATTGGAAAAATAATATACGATCTACATACAGTGAAGCTATTATACTTGCGGCGCGCAAGAGGTAAGATCGCGATGTCGAGGTTTCACCGGGCGTATCGTTGCATCACGCGCTTTTCCAGCCGCCTTGCTTTTTAATTAGGAATAATTTTTCCCCAACGAAATGCGTTATCTCGAAAATTATTTCAATCCTCCGAGAGGAAGTCGTATGTATGTATGTGCTACTGCGTTTATAAGAGACGCGTCGCAGAGGCGATAATTTTGCATTCTCGATTTTTTTTGTGTCGAAACGTCTTCAAATATTTAACGAGAGATTTAACTCTGAATCTGGTTTTCGCATTGACGTTTCGAACGGTATCTCGTATATGTGCGTACGTGTCGCTCCGAATCTCCTTCGTGTCTCAGTCAGTCGAGGGGTGTGACTCGATCTTTCGAGCGGCACGACTCAATTACCATCTCTGTGACGCGTGAAAATAGCTCGCCCCTTCCACTCTCTTTCCACCTACCTGCTCGCTTTTTCACGCGAGGCGAAGCCACGAGTACGCCCTATTACACTCGTTGCATTCGCTCAGAGTGCTTCGTCGATTCGCATTTTTCACTATCAAGGAATCAAAGCTTCCCCCAGTCGCTTCTCACACCCGACGGCTGATCCGGTTCCTCTTCCTTTGTAACGCAAATTAACAATCGGTGTGATTTATGGTTATCGTTTGGTACTTTTATACAGAGCTCGACACGCGCGCGTAAACGTTGGCGCTAAATTAATGTTTTCTCCATTGTAATGCGAGCCAACAAGTCGTGATTTATCGTTAACGTCCATCGCTTCTATAGATAATTTGACGTAGCCGTATTTGCGTAATACGGCTTCACTATCTTTCCCTTTGTAACGCAAATTAACAACGTTATTAATTATAACCCGCATTGCATTAATGACAATATTAGTACGCCTCGATCTGCAATTATTATTACGCCTGAACTGTCACAAATATTACGTTATTTTTATAAAACGCGAGTCGATATTAATTTTATCGTACGAAAGACTCGTTTTTACTCTCTTTTGTGCGCAAGACAGTTTCATGAAGCTTTGTTAATTTTATTTATAAAGTAAAAAGAAGACAAGCATTAAGTGTGAGATATCGGAAAAATAGCGGTCATGATTGCTTGCTAAAAAAACTATTTTTTTTTTTTTTGAATCTTTGAATCAAGTCTAATTCTTCTCAGATAATATATTTCCATCTATTTTGTAAATTGTAAATTTGAACTACCTATGATAAATTTTTATATTTCCTATGAGAGAGGATTAAATTGAAATCCACTCTTGGATTTTTCTCTTGTTTCAACTTAAATTACTCTTACATTCGATCATTATATTTCTTAGGGATGTTGTTTCTTTAAATTTAATTTGATTTATCATTTATTCTCTCACTTGCTATATGGATGATGATAAAATTTCCGATCTATTCTTTGCGATTTATAGGTAAGACTCAGATCTTCGTTTCTGAGAGGACGCTTGATACACAGTGTACGTGCGAAAGGTCCACACGACGGAGGGAATTACGCACATCCGGTGTGTCGAATCTCGAAATTCGGGGGGGGGGGGGGAAAACCGGGGTTGTG
>NW_021848556.1:1048801-1051865 GCF_003651465.1 Formica exsecta
GGGGGGGTAAATCCGGGATTGTGGGATCGTAAGACTGCGTAGTATCGCGCGCCGATCGAGATAGATAAAGTGAATTTCTCCGAAGTTGGAGAGCACGGCGAGGCGAATGGGGGGATAGCGGAGAAGCGAAGGCGAGGGTGAGGGGAGCAGCAGAGGAGGGATAAGGGTAGGGCGGCGATCGAGGTTCGAACACGTAACCGCCGTGTTATCTATTAGCTCTCCGCGTGATAAACGATTCGCTTCCTTCCACGCGAACTTCGCACGTAAATCGCCTGGAAAAGGATAAGCTCCGCCACCCGGTATGCCCTCGTCCTGACCCCGCAATGTCGATTTTCCGATCTGCTTTTTTAAACGCCGTGCTCTTTTTGGAGCCACGCCGCATCGAATCTCACTCTGCGCTCTGTGTTCTCTTTCTCTCTTTCTCCGAAGTTTATCCACATAGAGTAGAAACGATGTGTCATCTATGTTTCTTCTAACAGAATTTATGTCACTATAGAGAGATGCAAGATAAAAAAAGAAAAATGTTACATTCGTTGAATAATATGATCTTATATTTTTTATTAATATTCATATCTTTAATTATTGTAATTTATAAACGTCATTTTTTGACACATTACATCTGATTCTTTAATTAATACATTTTTTAAATTTCTTTTCTTTGAGATACATTACCATTAATGTTTTCTACTCTTTTTAAGCATTTATTCACGTTTTAAAACATTGGTTGATTAAAATAACTTCACGAATATTTCGGAATATATTTCATTTCTGTAACATGAATTGAGTGAGAACCACGAATTATAACGCGCTAGTCACATATGGTAGTTCTGGCGAGCATGTGTCGTGTCAAATTTATTTTCGCACAACATTCCGCAAGGTTCGTTAGAGTGGGAAAGCGGGAGTGAAATTCCTGAATTCCCCCGCAGAAAGAGAGAAAGAGAAAGTTGGATGGTTCTTTGAGCTTTTGCTTCAAAGAGGATCAGAAGTACGCGACTAGATGATGTCACGATGCGGGTAATCCACTTCCGGCCTCATTTAATAAATCGACTGTCCAGCCAAAGGAACGAGTTCCAGAAGAGCCAGGCAATAAATATATCCGTTTATAGGCGTCTGGAGGAGTTTCGCGAGTCATCGGAAACTCGGGAACTCCCGACCAAGTCCAATGAAATAGGACTTACAGAGTTCGTCCCCGAGGAGACGTATGTATGTCGCTGTCTTCGTCGAGGGAACCGAAAGAAAGGGAGGGAAGGAGAGGAAGACGGACGAAAACGCGTAGAAGGAGAAAGCTGATGATGCCTTCAGGTTTATTAACCACCGTAAGGTTCGCGCGTCGTATTCATATCCTACGTTAGTGCTTCGTAATTTTCCGATATTACTCTGTATCTGTCGCTCATTTTAGAACTCGCCCGCGTTATCGTCTACTTAGGTATGTAAGTTGCTCTTCATCTTCCCGCAATATTTGGCAAGTAATATTTGCGATACTAATCGAGAGACGAGTCGCGGTTGGGAAATCGAGATGTATTCAATTAACGAGATGTGTGTATACATAAATATCATTAGAGATAAATAGATCTTCCATTTTGTATGATGGAAGGGTCGTTTCCTTATTAAATGTGAAAGTCTTTAAAGTGCCTCTTCCGGCACAACCGCATCCGTCCGACTGTAGCTTGTTAATAGAAACTTCCAAGTGTCTCGTACAATATTCATTTTTGCGGCCGATTGGTAAAGCAGCTTTCGTTAAAGCTTAGTTCCGTGCGCGCTCTCCGTTTATAGCGATAAATCTTTTATCACACTGCGGTATTTGGAGAATCCTTATATATATATATACATATGTTCGTGGAGAAACGGAAAACAACATCAATTATTTAAGTTTGAACTTGGTTCTCCGGTAGGATATTATATGGAATATATGGAGGATAGGATAGAAAGACACGCGCATGTGCGGCATAAAATAGAAATGAATTAAATAAATATTTAATTTTTCGAAAAGATTAAGAAAAAAATATACAATACGATTACTAATATATAATTATTTTAACGACATACGGATGCGTTATATATCGCTGTAAAAAAATAGATTCATTTATCTCGTCAAAATCACTCTCTGGCGAGGAATCGTTTATTTTTTGATTATCTCTCCAATTACCTACCGAACTTACAAGGATCATCACACCCCACTATCCTCCGCGCGGCAGATTTGAGAGGATCATGGATCAGATTCGAGGGTTCGAATTCTTCATTTAGACAGGGGTTTGAACCGATAAAAGGGTCACCGAATGCTCCTTAAGACTTGTGCTTTACTGTACGTCGCAAGCCCTCTCCCTCTTCTGTTACGCGGAAGGTATTTATCATCCGTGGAAGATAAAAGTTACTTTGCACCGGGCACCCTCTTCGCACCATGTTGGCATTGTTCGCCCTTTGAACACTTTAGCTCCGACTTCGAGCACAGCATTCTTCACAGCCGTAAAATCAACTTTCTACTCTTCCAACCTGGCACGAGAGACATCTTTTTTGCCCGACGAAAAGTGCAACGTAACATTATCATGTTTCGAAAAAAATATGAAACTTGTAACGAAAATTTTGCGCAAGTATTCCACAAAACTTTCTTAACAAAAGTTAATCCGAATGAATTTATATTATGAAGAAAACGATTAAAAAGAAAAATCAAATTCTCTGTTATTGACTTGCTTGAGAATTTCAATCGTTTTGATTCAGTTGGTCGTCGTTAAGGATACTTGGCACAGACAAGCATCCCAATCTGGTTTCCTCCGTTCTGCCTCGATTCCTCTGGCATTCACTCTCGTCAGGCGCGAAGTGTGCCCCAAAAAGATAACCGTACACATTCAGTTTCTGGTTACTATAGTCATGTGCAAACGGAGCTACCTCGACATTATAACTCTGTCAGATAAGAAGACAATGATAATGAGAAAGAGAGAGAGAGAGAGAGAGAGAAAGAGACAAGCTTATATAAAGACTTTTATAAAAAGATATATATATATATATATATATATATTATTGAAAAGGATGCAAAAGGAAAAATTATCTCTCTACGGCAAATCATCGT
>NW_021848556.1:1052639-1055139 GCF_003651465.1 Formica exsecta
TATTGAAAAGATACACATATAAAAACGTATTAGAAATTGAATACCAAACTGACAAGAAATATAAGCTCGAAAAGTATCCCGTTGATATATAAATATCAATTTTATCTCTTACGAACCGCATAATCATAATATAATAAATCGCGTATAATCTTTTTACCGTTAAGATAAAGACTATAAGAGAGGGAGCGAAAATGATGATAGGGTTAAAAAGAAGCGAAGAAAGGAAAGTTGTTACCGCGACGACCACCGTATTTCACGTGCTTCGAAAAAGGTCGAGTGGTTGCTCGTACTTTTATCTCGGTGACATCGTTTCTGAATCGTTAAAACAGCCGCTTTTAAACACCAATGAAAGCAGGCACGTCGATCCGCCTGCTGTTAATTGCGTCAGAACTGGTTGTAAAATGGCGAATAAATGGCACATAAGATTGTTGTTGCGACGTCGTTACACACCGGTTACACTAGTCGTAATATCTTCGCGATTTAATTCGAATATTATTCATGATTCTTCATCGAACAACAGCTGCGAACGATTACGACTTCACATATTGTGATTGGAACTTTCACACGGTGCACATATTTAGATCGCTGAAACGATGATGTAACGAACTTCTAGATTTATTTTTCACTCGATATGTTTAATTTGATTGCACTAAGATGGCTGTGACGCGTCTGATATTTTTTCTTATATATATATTTACCGAGAGAAATTTCATTATTTATATCTCGTTTTAAATATCTCGATACTTCGATAAGTTAAATATTTCGATAATAATTCTCTCTTGTATATTTTTAATTAAATCTCGTCTCTGTTCTATCAACGTCGTATTATCATCAGTTTCGACCAATTTATGTACGATGTGTAGCGATCGATTTTTCCTCAACGGATTGCCACTCCTATTTATCCGCGATCTGGTTTGAAGGATACGTCGGTTCGAGTTCATTCGTCTTCCCGATCCCATTACAGCTGCCAGTTAGTCATTCTCGTTTCTCTTCAATCTCCGCGTGACATATATAAGTCCTGCGCTCCTGTGCAGTATTTTACAAATCGGTCGTAAATCTCTTTCCAACGGTAGTGTCCCGAGCCTTTGCATGGCACACTTGTTGCCGTATGCATAATGGACGTCATTGCGAAAATAATGCGCTTTTTATCCCATGCTATAAAACGCTATTATATATATATATATATATATTTCGTGGTACACCATCTGCGTGTAGGAATCTTTTGCCAAGCTTCGAGGAGCATCGCTTCTAAAATAAAGTTTAAAACACGGGTTCGCGAGAAATAACCTTTTTTTTACAGCTAGCAATTTCATTTAGGGTTTTAGGCTTCACTGAGGATGTAAGTATATCGTTTACCCGTCGTTAATTAAAAAAAGTTTACCCTCCCGTTTAAATGCTTCGTCAGCCTGCCCGGGGAAACCACATGCCGCAATTTAATAGACCTCCGTAAAAAGCAAAGCAAAAAGTTTATCAAGACATGCGCGATATCCTCTTAATGTCAGACGATATTAAAACTTTCAATTGTGTTATATACGGATAAGCAATTCATGGCAGCACTATGACAGTTTATGCAATAATTCTGACGATGCGAATATTTAATTAAGCACGCAGAATTAATTTCCATATGACGAGGCGTCGCGATAAAAAATCGCGATGTGTAATGTTGCTCTTATGTGGGTGTATGAATTACCATAGTAATTCTTTCCTAAAGAATATGACGCGTGATTATATACGTTCGAATAACGGATTACATATTGCGTTACAGAATCTTGACGTTTCATCGGAAGCAGAGTATATTGCGGGAGAAAGATTATAAAAGGAAAAATATTATTAATATTATTATTAAAGAATAATGATAATCGGAAGATTAACATGAGGGAACGGCGCGCAGAACGGTATGTTGCATCCTGCGCGCAATAATTCCGGTTATTTCCGCACCGCATTACGTTAGATTAATTAAATCCCCGCGATTAATTGGTGTTCATCCATACATTCGGATAGGTATAATAAAATTTACCGGCGCGATAAATTATCCGCCATTGTTGCTGCCGCGTAATTGCGTTCGCGGAATAAAGTTTCGGCGCGATCGCCGGCGCGGAATTTATCGCGTTAAGAAAGCTCGTCCGGAAATGGCGATGATCCGCAAGATAAACGCGCGCGCGGGAATCCATCGGGTATCTCGCAACTTTTTCGTCCTAGACAAAGATCCAGCCTTCGGCTAATATACATGCGCAAAACCGTGATTTACGCAACGGTTTGCTCGATTCCGATGTAGACCGCAATGCAAAACGGGAGAACGACGGTAGTGGGGAGAAATATTAATGCTCTCATTAGCCGTGCTTCATATTCATGGCATGAAAATTCATCGTTAATTATGTAACGGGCTGCTCACTCGCGAAATCGGACAAAACGGCCGGCCAGCCGTTATTATCATAAACAGTAACCGGGCTATTTCCGGACTCGATGATTCGGGTATTGTTATCGATCGTTTTGATCTTTC
>NW_021848556.1:1057639-1065200 GCF_003651465.1 Formica exsecta
AGAGAGAGAGAGAGAGAGAGAGAGAGAGAGAGAGAGAGAGAGAGAGAGAGAGAGAGAGAGAGAGAGAGAGAGAGAGAGAGAGAGAGAGAGAGAGAGAGAGAGAGAGAGAGAGAGAGAGAGAGAGAGAGAGAGAGAGAGAGAGAGAGAGAGAGAGAGAGAGAGAGAGAGAGAGAGAGAGAGAGAGAGAGAGAGAGAGAGAGAGAGAGAGAGAGAGAGAGAGAGAGAGAGAGAGAGAGAGAGAGAGAGAGAGAGAGAGAGAGAGAGAGAGAGAGAGAGAGAGAGAGAGAGAGAGAGAGAGAGAGAGAGAGAGAGAGAGAGAGAGAGAGAGAGAGAGAGAGAGAGAGAGAGAGAGAGAGAGAGAGAGAGAGAGAGAGAGAGAGAGAGAGAGAGAGAGAGAGAGAGAGAGAGAGAGAGAGAGAGAGAGAGAGAGAGAGAGAGAGAGAGAGAGAGAGAGAGAGAGAGAGAGAGAGAGAGAGAGAGAGAGAGAGAGAGAGAGAGAGAGAGAGAGAGAGAGAGAGAGAGAGAGAGAGAGAGAGAGAGAGAGAGAGAGAGAGAGAGAGAGAGAGAGAGAGAGAGAGAGAGAGAGAGAGAGAGAGAGAGAGAGAGAGAGAGAGAGAGAGAGAGAGAGAGAGAGAGAGAGAGAGAGAGAGAGAGAGAGAGAGAGAGAGAGAGAGAGAGAGAGAGAGAGAGAGAGAGAGAGAGAGAGAGAGAGAGAGAGAGAGAGAGAGAGAGAGAGAGAGAGAGAGAGAGAGAGAGAGAGAGAGAGAGAGAGAGAGAGAGAGAGAGAGAGAGAGAGAGAGAGAGAGAGAGAGAGAGAGAGAGAGAGAGAGAGAGAGAGAGAGAGAGAGAGAGAGAGAGAGAGAGAGAGAGAGAGAGAGAGAGAGAGAGAGAGAGAGAGAGAGAGAGAGAGAGAGAGAGAGAGAGAGAGGAAGAGAGGGCGAGAGGAATCCTCTCTCGCTCTCGCCTTCTCGTTTTGTTCTCATGCTCGCCGTGTTGCAACTGCTACCTTAATGGGTTTCCCCAGCTTGAAACGAAGCAGTGGATTATGGGGCAAACCTATCAGAATCGCCGCGATAAACTTCGATAAGGTCGACTTAAATTACCGAGGTAGGGAAACTTGCTTTTCTTCCTCTCTGTCCCGCGCGACCCGCATTTTCTTTCTTCCTTTTTCTCTCGCAGAAAGAGGAAAATTTTGTTTCTCGATTCTATTTTTTTCTTTTCCCGATTGCATGCAACAATGGATATTTTAGCTTCTTATTATATGCATTTATATTTATATTGCAGTAAAGGCGAAAAGTATTCTATAATTGTAGATATATTATAATAAAAAAAAAAAATCTGGTATGAAAGAGAATAATTTTATGTCACGTAATTACGAGTTTGAAATTGAAACATTTTATGGGAAAATAAAAATAGGAAAATGTTATCTTTATTATATCATATTTAAAATATTATAGAATAAGAATCGTACACACAATTTGTGTGATTTTCCGAAAATTTTCCTTCGAGCTGCAATGTGACGTCGACAGGATTTAATGCAGTAAACAGAAACACGTCTCGGTTGAAACGGGATATTGATAGGCAGTAGCAGCGACGTGTTGCCTCGCCACTGACAAACTATTTCGTCAATAGCACTGACGTGTCGTTGTATCAGCGAGGAACGTTTCGCCAGGCTGGCCGAAACGCTGATCAAAACAACCGCGCTCAATTGCTGAGGTTAACATTTATATTACGGTCGTCCTTCGATTAACACCCGAATGTTTTCACCTACTTTGTGGAAAGTTTGATATATACATATATATTGCCGATTGATAATTAATATAATTTATTTATTAATATAATTATAATTTTCGGATCGGAAATTTATTTCGTGAAAAATAGTTTATATATATATATATCGTGAACTTTTGCACAATTATATATTCTCTAATATTTTCGCTTTTTTTTATTTTGTGTATTATAGGATAAAATATACATATGATTACACAGGTCGGGCAAAATTCATTTTATGACAGGTATCGCGCGAAGATTTCGTCGAATGCAACGAGATAATTGTATTTACCGGCCGCGATTACTCGCAGTTTCATATATATCTCTTTCTATCCACTTTTTCGAAGATTTCCACCAACCCTCTTGACCTCGCGAATAATTGCACCCCGGAGAGCCGCGGAAGCGTGGCCGGCGAGAAATTTAAATTGTCCGTCTGCCTTAAATTGCCGCCGCTGGTCTCTTTCCACCTGTCTTTCATCTATCTTGCTGTCATCCCGAAATTTATCCGCACTAATTACGTGCAACCATGCGGCTCTCACCGGGGATGTGAGAAGATCTTGCCAAAGGAGAGAGAGGGAGAATAATCTTGCCGTAAAAATTGAGCACTACGTACGAATTGAGGGACGTGTAAGGCACTCGTGCGTGTCTAGGATGCTGCGTGAAATTATCGAGGGGGAACAAAAATATCTACCGCATGCCGCATTCTTGAGATCGAACGTCTCCCTTGATATATAGTGCTTCCTGGCATGAAAAATAAAATTCGGTTGAATAACATAATAAAGGTGCTAAATTATTGTTAACTTTTTACTCTTATCTACTATAATGTTATTGCTCCTACCAATTAACAGAAAAGTGATATGATGCGAATTAATTGGTTGAAATAAATAGATACATTTTGCACATATATATTATATATTGAATATAAATTATTAAAAATTTATATTGAATAATACGGTGAAGATGCATGCGTGTGTGCGTGTGATTAATAAAAATTATTCTAATTTACAATTGTTTTCTTGTGTAATAAATGCTTAATGAATCGGTTATACGACTCTTCTACATTTTGATATGATTGCGAAATATAACATCCGATAGGACTGGAGAATCTCATGAGAGCATTTCTGTGTACCGGATAGAATGTTCAGTAAAACGAAATGTCGTGTCGGATGTCGTTTCCGCGATGCACTGGATATTGCATATCAAACCTGACGTTGTTTCAATGAAGCGGAAACTGCTTTTTCAAGTTGTCGCGGCGAAACTCTAAAACGTGCTCTGCTTTTATCATATGAATGATAAAGACTGCGCGCTCTTCTCGATATTAACTCACAGAATTGTAATGTCATGAGAGATCACGTCGCGTTGTTGGCGAATTGAGTGAAACGTTATACCGAGCAGAGATTCAATCTCTCATTTTTTTTTATAGAATATGTTCCAGCTATATTCGAATTATCCTTTATATATATATATATATTTTTTTTTCTTTTTACCGGATAAATTGGACGTGCAAGAAACGATTCAATTAACGGTGGAATTAGCGTGACCGACGAAAAGGATACACAGACGCGGATAAAAAGGTTGTAAAAAAAAAGGAGAAGCTCAGAGTGTTTCGGGATGAGAAACAACGTCGTGCAAGTTTCACGAGTCGACGCGCACAGGTGCCGCCCTCGAAAAACTCGGCAAATAAATCCTATCGTTGCGTATATGTGCAGCCGTCGGAGAGATGAAAAAAGCTCAGAGAGGAGATGAGAAATATAAGAAAGAAATCGGTGTGCGGAAATGCATTATTTTTTAACAAATCTTTCGTTTTCTCCTTTTTACGATATATGTCTCACGTGCATTATTTTATTCTAATATCAAAAACATGCGATATAAATCTTTATGACAAATTTGACGATTGAACTCTGCAAAATTTTTATTCAACAGTGCAAAAAGATTTTTAAAACGAAAGATTTTATGCGCACGTACACACATGTTACGTAAACGCGTAATAATTGATTATGTAGGTTTTTAATCGGCTTAATTCGATGTAGAAATTCACCGCGTTCGTGAGCAACATCATTCTACCAGTGCTAAATTGCGTCGTCAATATTTAATGATCAGCCGGGGAATCGATAGTACTACTTCTCGATGAAACGCTGGAAACGAGTCGCTTATCGGCGCTACCGCCATCGAAATAACCGCTTTCATAACGTGATGTTGGCGGGATGAAAGATACCGAGAGACCGAGAATATAAGCTAAGATCTACTTTTCATTGCTCGCCCATCTTTGGACCGTTCTTGGATCTTGGCGAGAGTATCTCGAGAATATCTCGTTTTCGTTGTCGTAGAAACGACCGATCGGCAAAGCCAAGTCCAAACGTAGTACAACTTCGTAGGGAGTTATCGACGCCCGGATGGCTTTATTAATTGATACATCTATTAGCGGCTTTATTCAAGCATATTCCAACTCCAGTGGATCGAATTAATTAATCAATTATTGTGAAAATTATCGGCCAGCTCATCGGTCCGTAATGTTCTCGTACGCCCACGTTCTTTGATCGAGATACATTTTCGAGTGCCACTTTTATGCGCCGCAAATTGCCGCTCCATAGTTTTCACGTTAATAATTCCGATAGAACGAAGCCGCTAATTATCACGTCAAGTGGATTGCATCGTTACTCTATCGAGAGACTATCGAGGATATTAATTATATTTATATACATATAACATAGAGCAACATGCAAAACTGATAAAAACAATATGCGTTGCAATATATGTTACATACACGTATCGTATATCGGTTCATATAGATTTAACGTTTATCCGATATATTAAGTACTTAAAAATGTCACAATTCGCTAATATTTAACGGCGTTTGATATATCGTTATCTAAAAATGTTCCCTCGTCTCTATCTCGTCTCTTGCGAACCGAATTGTCCAAAGGTCAATGCTGTTTTTCGACGCAATTGACTCGAACGAGGCACAAACGAGACAGAGTTCTCGATTTGGTCCTACGATAGGATCGATACACGGCAGGCATCTTGATTAAATCCAGGTCGAGCGAACTGCCGGATTAAACTCGTGGCTTCGATTAGCGCGGGCGAATTCGGCTTTTTCCCAGAGGAGAGGATCGTGCATACTCTTTTTAATCCGGCTGAAGAAATTGCGCTAACTCTGTTCCGAGATCCTTCTCCCCTAGGTATTTTCTCACGTAGAATAACACGCTAGCTTGTTTTGAAAAATATGCATTCTCACTGAACAGTTTGTTAAACTCGGCAATATATTTTGATATTTCCATGTTTTATCTGCTTATTTATTTTTTATTTGCCTTCGATTACGCGAATCTCCTGACGCGTTACATTATTAATTATCAGCGCTTTTATTTACAGTAACTTGTTTTGTGAGTAACTGACGTGACTCCAATTTAAAAATAATATCTTCCATATTTCAAACTCAACTGACAAAAAAAGTACGACTACATATGCGGGTCTCTTTTGTTCTACATTTTTTTTTTTTGAATATTCACATCCATCAATCAAAAAGCGACCGTTATCAAAGGTGTTGTGAATTGTACGAGATGTAAAATAGTAATACGACGAGTACAAAACACTGGCGGAGGATACTTGAATTTACAACGAAAATGAAAGATATATTACACTAACCTAGAGCAGTAACGAGACCATATTGATCTTGGAAACTGGGTTAACTGCGGCGCGAATAAAGATCATGCGGTTCCGTTCGACGATTTCTTGCCGCGATATTTCCGTCGCGATATTACTGTCGCGTTCTAATTAAGCGTCGTACGCTCCTCGCGAATGATTTCACTACTATCTGCACCTCTCGCACAACGCATTCTTTGTTATTTTTAAAGTATTAGTACTTCATATATAAAATGGGATATAAAAGATAACTCGAAGCAGTTTCTCGTAATTATTTATGTCGACTTTTACGTTGGCAGATAAGAATATTTTATAGAAATATTAATATATGATATAATAGATGATTGTGAAAAGAGAGAGGATAACAAATTTAAAAAAAAAGGTGAGAATTTCAAATTCTATTCGCATACCAAGAGCCAGATCGTTCGGGGTGCAACGAACGTTGTCTGATGCTGCGCTCGCGCCGACATTTTGTCATCGCAGGTGGAACACACGGGAACGGAAAGACGATACATGTTTGATGCGGTTAAAAGCAGATCTCTCACGAGATCGACTTTCGTTCTGCGCGAATGACCCGCGACCTTCCGTGTCCACCGCAGGGCGCGGTTGGTTGCAATCGCGTGCAATATTAATTCGGATGTTCTCAGATGAGGTGAAAATTCGATACCGCCTAGAAGCGACCCTGCTCACCGTTGGTCCTCCAGTATCTCACGTGGTTTTTGTGCCGTATATACGCAGTGTCGTCGAAGAAACACTTATTCAAATATGTACGAACAGAATCATTTATTATTTTAAATATCAAGCGAATTTGCTAAATATTTACATTTTATTTAATTTCTTTGTTCTCTTATATGAAAATAAAGAGAGATTAGAGCATCTCTATCTTAATTTGCGAAACATTAAAATAGTAACCAATTAATCCAGAATTATTATTTTCATGTTTGATTATCTCTCGAGATGCTTTTAAATTATCTTATATATAGTTATAACGCTTGTTGAGAGAGAAATCGGCGACACCCTATGTACACGAGACACCCTGAGTGATGCCACGACGACGGGCATTACATCGTGCTGCGAATGTATTGCTAGAAGGGAATATTCAATGGTCTGGTCAGGTAAATATTGGACGAGCCCGCATGTCGACGGACGCACGTGTGCACTTTGGCGCGTTTCGAATGCATATAGCACTCGTATATAGATATTGTATATCTCGATGCGTCTTGCACCCCGAAACCAGCGCACTTTCGTTGGATATTTTTTCGCGGGTAGTCGCGACAATATTTCGACGAGAGCGCGAAAACGGGAAAAATATGACGTACGTAATATCGCGCGCGATTGTGTACAATTCGATACGATATATAAACCGAATTCGAATCCCGTCCGCTTAAATTAGAATACAGTTTCGGAAACCCAGTTCCTGTATGTGTGTGCGTGCGTGTAGGGCGAAGAAAAAAATATATCTAGAAAGAAAATGTCTAAAAATAATAAAGATATTAAATATAAACAAGCGAGAGGAGGAAGCATGAAAAGTCTCACGACGACGAAGTTTGTTTACTCAGCTCGGCTTCATGCTAATGTCGCACTCCATTTCACACGAACGACCTATAATCTTCCACATGATTGAGAGATTAAGAGGGCGCGGAGACGGTGATTTTCTCGTCGGCTGAACCGTAACGAGAAGGGAACGATCCGTGTTTTCTTTCTACTTTTTACCTGACGATCCCGCGATACACCGGGAAAAATTGCGCTGAAATTGAATAAATATAAAATCACGAGATGATCAAAGGCTTCGTTAAAACTTTTGGAGCACTTGAAGTGTTCTCCGTCGCATTATAATATGTAAAAAAAAAAAAAAAAAGAAAAAAAAAGACATCCGGTTAATTTATTCCCGGAATTTAATCCTATCCGTGAGATTCGAATTTCGATCTAACGTGACAGGTTCTTATATAAGCATTAAAATAACATTGTCTCACAATATGAGATTACTAGCAACTACCGTTATGTCGTTATCGCCGATTTCGGGGGTCCTCATATCCGGCGAAACACCGTGTCGACATGAATTATGCAGCGCTTTCATCAATTTCCCGAATATGCAAACGGATCCCGGCAACGTTGGGATCTTTTTCCCGGGTGTCAACGCAATTTCGGGGAA
>NW_021848556.1:1065988-1082066 GCF_003651465.1 Formica exsecta
GGGGGGGGGAGGGAGTAGCAGCGATCCCCCTGTTTTCCCGATATTTCGTACAACGTCGAAAAGCGATTGGAGGATCAGAGGCGCTTTTTCGCGCTCGCACGTTTAAATTAATCATGGACGGGAGAATATATCTCTCTCCCGTCTCCCTATATCTAACCCCCCCTCGGGCGATTCTGGCGAGAGAGGGCAGGAAGAGGCCGGGAAAGGGAACACAGGACAGGTCAGGGGATCGCCGGTATATACGACACGAATGGATAGATGGCGAGTGGGTGTTCGGCTGGGGTCGTCCGCATAAATATGGAAATTTCGTAAATCAAGTTAGTTGACGTAGTGTCGTCGAGTTTTTCAGGGAGATAGAGGGCAACGTTATTTCTCAATTTTCTACCGCACAGTACTTTTTTTGTTTTTATATATATGTATATATATGTTCTCGGTTTTTGCGTGAAGGTGCAGCAGCACCGGCGATTTGGCGGTCAATTAACCGTCAGTTTATACTGTACCTGTGTACCTTTCCTTCTTTCGCACGATCTAATTAATTAATAAAAAATGTTTGCCGCGTGTCTGCGTCGTGTTATTCTCTGTCGCAATGCCCATCGAAAAACTGAAATCGTTAACAGAGAGACGTGGGCAAAAAAACTGGTGTGTATTTAAAATAGAAATCTTTACGTATGCTGCTTTTTCTACTGTAGATTATAAATGTGGAATAAAATTATTTATTATTTAATTAAATATATAATTTTAAAATAATGTGACATAAAATTAAATAAATATCTTTTTAAACATATGTAAATATTGTTTTTACAAAAAAATGAATTTTTAAGTGCCATTTTATTTAAAGAAAATTTTAAATGATTTTTTTCGTTTGTTTGTGCATTTGTCTTCACCACTAGAACGGAGAATAGATCAATGACAGGAATCTACTTAAATATTAAAGTCCAATTAATAAGCTATTTTCCTACATAAATTAAATAATATTACAATTTTATTTATTGTAACACAAAACTTAGTCTTTTTTTGATATTCTTTAATCCCATCTTCCACGATACGAAATTCATCATTTTAAGCTGTTAACGCGATACATACACACATATGTATCTAGATATCGATTATTCAAAAATTTGGACGAAAAATCACGACGGCGAGATATATTTTATCACTGAATACTGCATGATATTTTCGCGATTTTCTCGTCGTCGCAAACGATCTCGTAGCTTCACGCTGCTACGTCGAGACGCAGCGTACGCTGCGGGATACACGTTTGTAGTTAATTTCGAAAGTGGATGGTATTGGGTTAATCCGCGACCGGGCCGAGCTCGAAACAGCGTCGGTTTAACCGCCGGGACTACATTTGCCGATTTAAGCCGCTGCTTAAATATTAGTTCAAGCGCGGCGGCGGCGGCGGCTGCGGCTTCTCTGACGCCCCGCGGATAAAATCGCGGTGCCTTCACTGCCGTTTCCAAATGACCACCGTATGCGTGGATATACTCTGAAAACAGCGGCGCATTTAACGCGGATTAAAAGCTTCGCAGAATAATCGAATGTTTGAAACAAAAACATGTGCGAAAAGGTAAAAATATGGGATAAAAGAAAAAAAATACACATTATTTGCGAAAGATATAATTCGTTTCAAAATCTCATAAAATTAAATAATATTTTTTCCATATATATTATTAATATTCTAGATGCCTTATGCATGCATCCTTTGACTCATGTTGAATTTAGCATCCCGAAGAGGCTAAATTGTCGCATTTAATCGTGGGAAAAACTTATTCGATTAATATTAAATCAAATAATTAAATTTGCTTTATTCGCCACTTGACGTCGCACACGATAATGGATTTTCCCGCAAAACCAGAATTATCGCAAATGGACAAACGGAATCGGTCGTTTCGTCCGACATCATAATTGAATCCCGTTTTAATTCCGCGATCGATTAAATAATAAAGCCCTGTCCTTTACGAGGAGGACCTGTAATCCAATCTTGTCGCCAGAAACTCGAGGTCATAGGAAGTATTGTAACTCGGGTACTATCCCTGTGCTCGGCACAGGTTATCGGGAAAGAGGAGTAGTAGATGGATAGACAGAAAGAAGAGAAATGTAACCGGAAGAAAGCACAACGCAACAACGACAAGGAAACAACGATGAGAGAGTGGAGGAAGGAATCGAATTAAAATCCAATTGTCTTCGGTTGCAGCTTCTCGTAACTCGCGCGACGGCATTGATTCGATTTGGGGCGAAAAGAACGAGCGGAGAGTCTGGGGAGGGTGGATGGGAGAAAGAGGAAGAGAGAGAGAGAGAGAGAGAAGCGGACCCTCGGCAGGTCTGTTGAAAAAACGGCACCCGAGAGGATTTTCCGTCGCGCAGGCTGTCGCCCCGTTCTTTTGCGGTATTTCACCTCGCGTATTTACGTGCTTCACCTCCCGCGTGCGTGCGTGCGTGTTCTCTCGTCGCGACACACGCGAACGCACGCGGGACACTCGAATTTGATTTATGCCTCGCTCGATGCTCGTACGTTCTCTCGCTTCGCGTTGAATCTCGCTCCCTCGCGAGCCTACGGCATTTTTCGAAAAATAATATGCACGGACAAGAGCGATACACGCGCTCGAATATTTCGGAATTACCATCGGGAAATCTGTGCACCTCGTCGTTTACTCAGTGATTTATCCGTTGATTTCTGGCCTTTAAAATATTTACGAAGACATCTCTCTGGACGCTGAAATTTTTCCTAGTCAAATGAGTTTCATCGAAATGAGAACAACCCGGTACTCGCGCGTCCATGAAATTTAAAAATAAAATTGCGCGAATTGGAGAACTTGCGATTGCGACATTATCTCGCATTTTGTTCCGCAGAATCCCCGCAAAATTCACTTTCTGAGATTCGTTGCTTTCAATGTGCAATTTATTCAGATTGTTAACTCGTACTTTTTTTTCGGGATGCGCTCTACTTTCTGAAACATTTTCGTCGACGTATCGTTACGGAACAGTTTCTGCTCTCGGCAAAACTTGTCGCACCGTCTTCCAACTATCGAACTGGAATTCATTCTCAGGAAATTTAGAGAAAGACGCTTACTAACTGCTACTGACAATGAGTAACCAGACTTATTCATCCTTATCTTATATTCTTCGTTAGTTGAAAACTGTGATTCAAAATTGTCGTTTACTTTTTTAATCCTTGAATATGTTTGCAAATAAATAAATAATTAAATCGGAATGAAACAAAATATATTTATACAATAATAAAAGACAGAGATTTAATGATATTATTTTCTTGACTGTCTTCAGAGAAGGAAAAAGAAGAGATTTTTCTTCTTTTTCCTTCCTTTATTTATAGAAATTTAAAAAATGATAAGGAGGGACGCTGAAATTTTTCCTAGTCAAATGAGTTTCATCGAAATGAGAACAACCCGGTACTCGCGCGTTCATGAATTTAAAAATAAAATTGCGCGAATGGAGAACTTGCGATTGCGACATTATCTCGCATTTTGTTCCGCAGAATCCCCGCAAAATTCACTTTCTGAGATTCGTTGCTTTCAATGTGCAATTTATTCAGATTGTTAACTCGTACTTTTTTTTCGGGATGCGCTCTACTTTCTGAAACATTTTCGTCGACGTATCGTTACGGAACAGTTTCTGCTCTCGGCAAAACTTGTCGCACCGTCTTCCAACTATCGAACTGGAATTCATTCTCAGGAAATTTAGAGAAAGACGCTTACTAACTGCTACTGACAATGAGTAACCAGACTTATTCATCCTTATCTTATATTCTTCGTTAGTTGAAAACTGTGATTCAAAATTGTCGTTTACTTTTTTAATCCTTGAATATGTTTGCAAATAAATAAATAATTAAATCGGAATGAAACAAAATATATTTATACAATAATAAAAGACAGAGATTTAATGATATTATTTTCTTGACTGTCTTCAGAGAAGGAAAAAGAAGAGATTTTTCTTCTTTTTCCTTCCTTTATTTATAGAAATTTAAAAAATGATAAGGAGCGGTAATGTTGAATCGTTCGGGCACCAATTTAACGTAATTTGATTCAACGATTGTCATTCCGTGTTTTATTATATCTGGAAGTTCAGTTTTTTTTTTCCTTGGAATCATACCTAATTGTCTTGTCGTGCTGTCGCAATCTGCGGCGGACGTAACTGAGGCGTAAATTACCTTCCGCGCTCGCATCGCGCAGAAGAGCATATTTTGTCGTTATTATTGTCGATGACAACGAACGAAGGAACGTGGACCGAGGTATCGTTCGCCGCGAGATGAAATCGAGCGAGCTAGGAAAGGGGATCGGGTTTTGGGTTCAATGCAATGAATGATTAAAATCGAATTCCGCGACTCGGAAGTCGGGGAAACGCTCTGACACAGTTAGGAATCCGACTGCGAGAAAACCGGTCGGACCCTTCCCGAATCGTCCAATGGAATTACTTAACTCATCCATCCATCGCCCGAGGGACGCGAAGAACTAGGGTGGGAAGTAGTCCACTGCGAAGCAAGGGAACGAGATAGACAGTTTCTACCGAGCCACGAGGGAGCCACTGCTATGGTCGCAGTTATAACGTTTGTTGATCGTTAAGTCTGGAAATCCGATTTGCTCGATCTCGTGAAGGACTTCGATGATCGTCAAAGCACCATACTCGACAAATTTCTCGCTGATGTCAGTTTTCTCGTTATTAGACAGAAATTCGATATATCTGATCCTCAATTATAATACTTAAATTTGAGTAACTATTATCCACCCGATTCAATCACAACAAATAAATGACGCGTGTTTTGTGTTAAAGATTAAAAAGTAGCATCAAGTCTATTCGATTTATTAACATATATAATTTTTCTTAAAAAAATGTTTTCAGATAAATTTCAGAGATAATGAAATACGATTTAAACAATTTATTCGCAAATCTTTAAAATGTTTGTGCAAATTCGCACGTTTGAATACCTGTTATCGCGAATACATCCACTCACTTGAGGCGACGACGAGTTTTTCAAGGCGATAAAATTTTGTTGTGTTGCCGACGCGGTTCAAACTCTTTTCAGTATCCCGGACGATCTATCCGAGATTACTTTGCAAACTTCAGGAAATAACCAATGTAGCTACATGCGGCGTATAGGACGAAAATAAGTTCGCTCCCGCGCAAATGTGTACATTGCATCACGAGCCGATGGATAAAGGATTGTTTTTAATTACGGATCTCCCGTCCCGTTCCCTGTTTTTCGTCGGAAAAAGTTTCACGCGACGATACTCTCGTCCCCCGATACGTTTCTCCCTTTTCAGGACGAAGTTGGAAAAGTATCGAAGTTTGCACGACCATCTGTTGATCTTCGCAATCGTCAGCTGAAGATAAAATGGTTCACGTCGAGTCGCAAGATAAAGTGGGAAACGTGTCGCGGGATTAAATGGAAATGTCTGTTGTCCCTCGAGATAATAGATAATAAATGAACTTTGAACTCTTATACGCGAGCATAGTGGCAAAAAACTGATGATTACATGGTTATCATTTTTAATCTATACTTTTTTTCTATTAAACTGATTGAACTCTCCTATTATATAAAAAAGATCGATAAAATGATTACCGTAAAATCAACCTACATATATATAATTGAAATTGTATAAATTTTGTCATGTATATTTTTACGTCACTTTAATTTATAAAATATATTTTTCTATTTCTTGACAAAAAATAGTTGAGTAAAAGGATGGGATTTTACAGCAGATACTCCATTTTTTTTCTTTTTTTTTTTTTTTTTGAATCTTAGACATCCATTTGCATAAAATTGTGCAAAAATAACAACGCGCGTCTAACAAGTCTAAGGGCCAATAAACGCGCGGCTGAAATCGCATCGTCGCCGGAATTTCGGAAAGGAGCTTACCGTGACGGATTCTCTCGTCGCGTTCATCTTTACGCGAAATGCGTTGAAAAATCCGCAATTCAGATGTAGCTCCTGTCGCGCATCGTTGTCGTGTCGGTGCATCGCGAACGTTCTCGGTCGCGAAAAAAGGAAAACCAACCGGAGGAAACGGGGGTTTGCTTCGCGTTTGCGAGGGTCGCAAAACCGAGAATAGCAGGCGTGGCCCGAAAACTTTTGATAACACTTGCAAATTGCTTTCGAAAATAGAATAACAATCCAATTTCGCCTCTCGCGACGGTCGACTGTAAGGCTGGCGGCTCTAGGCAAGCTCCACGAAGGGGATGGATTCGTATGTGGGTGAGGAAATGAATTCGTGTACGCTCTCGTATGATGGTTGAGTTCGACGGACCGACAGACGGTCCTCGAAGACCTCGAAATTGAAACGACGTTAACGTTTTAATTACCGGAGAATTTTTTAACGCCCGGCCAGTTTTAAGCGATGTGTACTTTGCCGAAGGGTTGTTTGGATAAGAGTGGACGCAGATAGAATAATCTATTGAAATGAATTGGGGATCGAATTATATCAGATTGAAATATATGTGACAAATTGATATTGATGCTGAAACAATTCTTTTTAATATTTATTTTTAGGAAGTTAAGTACTGTATTGAAAATTTTACTATATTCAACATTCTTCTAGTTTAACTAATTGTTCGGATGAATTTTAATGTATGAAATAATAATATTTCGTAAAATAATTATAAAAAGCAATAGTTTTCTCTCGCTCAGATTAATATCGCTATTTTTCGTACGTTTGCCGATTTCTATTAGCTTGTCGATAGTAAAATCTGTGAAAGAAATTTTTTTGAAGAGCATCTAGTTAGCGATGACATTATGGAACGAGGTGAATTCTAGACAAGAGAGTTGAATGGCCAAGAAAAGACGAAAATCAGCTTCGAAGAAACGTGCTGGCGACGGCAATCTTCGCCGCTTTCCGGACAACCGGGCGACGTCCTTTCCGTTTCCGGAATTCATCTGTCGTTTCTGCCGATATAATTGCCGTTATATATTTTGAGGAAAACGTTTCAAAAAACGGCCTTTTTCTCGATCGACCTCATTTTTATTATTGCACTGACGAAAAGGGCGCGATTAATAAGACAGTTTACTTCTTTCGTTGATATCATTCTCGTTTATAAACTAATTTCATTTCAAATGTACATTATAATTTGTTAATTTTTTATGAATCTTTTAATTTTCTTTTGACAACCTAAATAAATGTACATTGAATTTTTATTTTTATGAAAGGCGGGATGTCATGTCCCATTTTTTACGGCGGTTTGAAATTTAAGAGAACTTGAGAGATCACGTACTATTTAAGGTTAAACGAACAATAGCTCTCCTCGAAGGAAACGAGCTTCTTGCTCGCTGTTCTTTCTGGGCTGTGTTTGTATAAAGTCCGTCGAAGTCGGGACTATAAAACCAACTTTTACGATCAAGCTGGCGATGTTGGACGGCGACAGCATTACTTTACACAAGTTTCTGTTCGCAAAATTCGCTGTATACCATGACACGCACAACCAATTTTTCAGTTGCTTTATCGTTCATTTTAACACTTCTCTTCTTCAATTCTTTCTTTGAAAGTATTGCCTTGAACATATTCTTTTTATTATTCTAAAGAAGTTTGAAAATATAAAAATACAGAGGAAATTTTTGCAATCCAATCATCCAATCCAGGATCATATAACGAAGATTAAATACGTTAAGATGGAAAATAGAGCGTTATCGCGAGATCAATCGAGCGTTTCTATCTCTTTTCGCAATTAGAGACCTTTCGATGGGTATAATTATCCCTTCGTTTTACCCTTTCGTTTGAATCATGCTCTTTTCCGAGATTAGTCTACTTTCATCTTTAGACTATCTTTCGATTATCTTTCTCTTATTTACCAATGATTTCTAATCAATAACTCTTTTCTTACATTGTATGAGGTCGAATATTAGAAAGTAATAATGCAAAATATAATTTTTCCAGCTTAATTAAAATTTAGAGGAAATAATTGTTCTTATATTAAGCGATTGATATTCTGAAAGAGAAATATTATTGAAATTCGAGATTAATATTAAAAAATTATTAATAGATTCGTACACGCATCTCTTATTCCTGTGAAAAATATAATATAAAAATAGAAGTATATATATATATATAATATTCAATTAAATTAATTGCAAGTTTCACGTAGAAAAGATGGTTATTTCAGTTAAATATCTCGCAGATCTTCTTATATAAGATTTATCTATTGCAGAGTTCGAAGACGTTGAAATCGGCTTGTCGGGGAAGTATTTTCAACGTGAAAGAGTGAAATATCGGTACCGATAGCGACGCGCTTTTGTAGCAGGATCGAGATATCCCGCACATGAATGGCGGAGCATATCTCAAAGGATCGGCGAGAGGAGCAATGCTTTAAATTTCATCTGCGCCACATCCGACCTTAATCGCATTCAGCCGACTAAATTTCCCATTCAGCTTTCCCTCGCGGGACCGTTTCCCGCGGACTTCTTTGCAACGAAATTATAAAGGTGATCGCGGGCTTTCTCGCGAAAAATTCAAATTGTATCGTGTCCATGACTTCAAAACGGTATAATAGAACCATAACCGGCACACCCGATGCAATATTCGATTTTTCGACGACTTAAGACGCAGTCGTTTCAACACATTCGAATAAAACATACATTTAAGAATTTAGTGCTGTCGCTTAGTTTATTACTATATTTCTGATTTTATCGAAGATGGTTAAAAAAAGCTTCGTTTAAAAAAAAGTGACTCTTATTACTAAACATTTATTCGTTTAACAATGCTCGGAACTACGGTCGCGCGGAGTTTGCTTGACGGAACTAACACATATTCATATTATTTAAAGCGATATATCTAGCGATAAATATATATTTATGTATAATATAACAATTACTTTTTTCAGCATTTTTAATATTATACATGCTTACTTCCAGATGATATTAATTCCCAGTAAAATTGCAATTTAGATGCAATCCTAACTCATTTAACTTTATGGGATTATAACTTTAAGCAATTGTTAAACGGTAAACGAGAGATGATTTCTATACTAAACGTTTGCCGTTTTGTTTACATTATCATTTAAACGGAGACCGAGTTCAATCTTATAAATAAAAACAATTAACGAACGATCGGAATGGCAACCATAATACACACATGGAAGGGCTGTATATAAATAATACTTTTCTGTATCGAGCTGAATGCCGTCAGTCGAACGCGTTTCTCTGTCGCGTTGTGTTTACATAACAGTTCTGTGACTTGATCTTACCCGATATCTTTTAATGTTGGCAATATTTAAGAAAATAATAAGAATGCTCCGACCCAAGTACAAGAGGAAAAAATGCAAGATAAAGGTACTGTACAAGTGTGTTCTCTAAATATATTAATGTAACTCGAAAATTAAAATGGAAATTCGAGTTTCCGGAAAAATCAATCATTCGCTTTCGGCCATTAATTCGTAGCACATTCGAAAGATACGCGGAAGAGAAAGGATTAACGTGCTATCCAAGGAAATTTTTTTTTAGAAATTTGTACATGATTCGTGATTTATTTGACACGCATCCGCTTTCGAAAGTCATACTATTCTCGGCCGATAGTTCAGTTTTATAACCGAGAAAAATTTTTGGCTAGTTTCTCGTTCGGTTCTTTAGAAGCTTTTTCGATGTCTTTCCCAATCGCTGACCCGTACTTTCGAAACTCGCGGAATGCAATCCCTTCGTGAAGTGTACCTTGTACTTTACTCTTTGATTTGAAGTCACACTTCCGGCACAACGGATATTATTTTTACGCCACTACGTTCTCCCATTGTTCCTGACGTTCATCGTAGTCGTTCGCTTAAGCTTTTTAGCCCGCACGAAGAACTCTTAAGTACCTCTTGAAAAACCGTCGGTAAGTCTACTTTCTTCCGCGATTATGGCTTATTAAGTCTTCATGCCTTTATTAGTCGAGTTTCCCCTTTTGTTCCTCAAAGATTTCGAGAAAATCGTCCATAAAGATGACTTCGTATTATTCTTTATGAACGTGGTATATAACTGTCGCTCTATTTATTCCTCCTGAAACAATCGTGCTTGATTTTAAAAAAAATTGCTATATACATATATTGTATATTCCGAAAATAACTCCATTTTATCGACTACTTGTCCCTTATAAAAAATGGCAATAATAAAAGCTCGACGTATTTTTACATTTAGTCTGATAAAGAGCACTCTTTATTTACGCTTTCTATAAGTACAGTTAATATCAACCATGTCACTGTGTTGTTATTTGAATCTCGTATGTTATGTGTCTCATATTTCTTACGCCAAGGGTGCCGAAATTTTACAAGATTTCACGCACACTACACGCGCACGGCGGAAATTTGCAAAACATAAATTACAATACGCAGGATTTAAATGGTGAACTTTTTACGTAACCTTCGTTCTTATCTCACCCTATATTTTTCCGCCGCGTGTAGGTGGAAGGCAAGGATAATGATATTCGTGATCGCGACGGTTGCCGCTGTACTTTCGCCGTGAGCTTCCTGCGTATTTTTTAAGAACGCGTTATTCTGAAATTCATGAAGCCAAATGACGCGATCGCGATAAAAAAGTAAGCGTGAGGAAGGGCTCGCTACGAAGAATTTCCGTGTTTAAGTACGCGAGATCGAAAGCTGTTTTAAGATTATACTTTGAAATTGAAGATTCAAAAATTATAATAGTGTCTTATAATAAATATGTGTTTGAGAGAACGCGAATATCGGCGGATTGTACAAATAATTTCGAATCTTTCGCTTTTGAAAACTGAAATTCCGTAAATAATAAACACAATACGATATCAAATGAACAGATCTATCGTTGAAACCACTGTTACATTGCGCTGAATTATTTATTACAGCTCGAACTCTCGAGTTTTCTTTTTTTTTTTTACTTCAAAAGTTGCGCTCGTTGAAGTTTAATTTACTCCACGGAATGGCAGTCGGCGAATTTTCCGTGTGCGTCTCCCATCTTGTGTTTGGTTTTCGAGAAAGTCGCACTTGTACATTACGACGGGCGCATACATACACACACCTACACACTCACAGTTACACACATGTATACAAGATTCGTCGTCGCCCGTCGGCTTTACTCCTCCGCGAAGATGCTCGCCCGTATTTCGTAGGCAGCGGGCATTATTTTGAAATTCATGAGGTCGAATGGCGTAACCGCGTAAGGGTGAAGTTTGGGGCGCCGCGAAGGGATGACGAAGTGGCCCGGTTGAAGTAACTTTTGTCGGTGTGTACGAAACGACGACCGAGAAGGAAAAAAGGAGACGTTGCGCGCGCGAGACGCCTCGTCGAGAAACACGCTCGCTATTTTACATGCGCCGACGGAAAGTGCACTGTCGATATTTAAATATCTACTCGTTCCCGGAATTAAATATAATCGGGAGAAATTGTCTTTTTATTAAATCTTTCTTTATATCGGCGACGAGCGATTGCGAAACGCGACTGCCGCTGGCGGCTAAATTTTTTTCCGCCAGAGATTACTCGTTCTTGCGGACTTTATTATTACAAAAGACCAACCAACGTAATATATTTTTACATAGCGATTTAAAAGAATTAAGTTATTCTTCCGACATTTAATAGAAAGAAATCCGACGGAAAACTATCCGCGATGTTATTTTATTCGTGTTTGTATTCGTCAATTTTCCAAGATGGGATATCTCAGCCTTTGTACTTTGAAAGAAGCTTTTTTACGGGCGATTCATATCAGGCTGACAATGAGAACAACAAGATAAACTATTTGTAAATTATCAGCGCATGATACTCCTTCGGACTTGCGAGCCTTGCGTCATTCTAGTCGAATCATCTCGTAATTCATGATACATCCATCAAAATTAATGACCAATTAGCGCATGATGCTTTGTTATTAATAAATAGAAAAAAAAGATGCCTTTTTACGCAAGTTTACCATGTTTCTCGCGCTAGCACGATCTATCAATTTCGCATTAGATCGATGGGAACGCACCAGGCAAACTTCTCTCCCGACCGCAAGATGCAAATGAAATCTCTTGGCTATACGCGCTAATTAAAGCGAAATCCTCGCATCGATTTCAATAGCGGGCCGCGCTTGGAGGAAAACGTTAATGATGATAGTCGCGGGCGTCGTATTGATAACGGCGATCGGCGTCATATTATGTCAAACTTTTCAATACGACCACTTTCATTCACGAGCATTAGATTAACCATTCCATTCGTTGAGTCGAGCGAATTTTTATTCGCGAGAGCGCAATACGATGTGTCCTGGAATCATCGACATCCTTTTCATCGGTCGAGATTTTCGCGATCCATTCAATTTTATTCTTCCCCCCCTTCCCCCCGATTTTTTTTCAACGCCAAGCAGAATTTTCTGTATTATAAGCGATTAAAACCGAAGGTTTTCTTCGCTATCTAAAGATGAAGAAATCGCATTATGTAATTAATTTCAGATGAACGTTTAATTGAAAAATTTAATCTGTGATTACATATATATATTTTTGGGGGAGGAATTTATCATTTTGCGTATTTAAATTGTAAGTCGGGCGATTATCTCAACCGATAATCCGGTTTCCCGTTTGCCGTTTGACTCGACGAGTTCGCGAAATTCCAACGCGATCCACGAAAAAGAAGACGCGATCCACTTTTGTGGCTCTTTGTGCGTTTCGAATATCGGATCGTTCCATCCTCTCTGTTCACGGTTGAATGATGTCGAAGCACGACGATCGCAGTATAAGCGTTCCACCCTAACGAGCGGCTTTAATTTCTGCCCTCTTTCCACATCATTTGCCGTAGAGGAGAGTTTCGACGAGAAACACGACTCGACCCAAAACTTCCTCTCTCATCGAATTATCTAGCTTGTAGACAAGTTGTGGTACAAGTTGTATAGACTTCCCTTATTAATTATTATGATATCATCGATATCATCGATTCTGTATATTATTGATAATTTGGTAATATAATTTTCTTTGTTTATTGCATTCGATAAAATGTCTGTCGATATGAGGAGGCATTTGTTGAGAATTACGAAAGATTGAGAAATTCTATACACTTTTGTAGTTGAATAATATTATTTTCTACAATTTTTATTAGCGATATTTATTTCTCGAATATTAGTGTCACCGTTCAGTTAATTATATTGGCTTGTCTTTTACAAGAGTTAGTTTAATAACATTTCTTCGCGACGAGTTAGCAACCGAGGCGTCAATGAAACGAATTGACGTTTATCCCTCATAGGCACCCTTTATTGACAGTATTCGGTCTTTATTGCATAACGATGACCCGCGGTCGCAGGTGCGCGATGCCGATCAATCGTCAATAAATTTGCGTCAGGCGATATTAATAACGACTCCTCTCGCGTGGCTGTCAATTTCACGGGAGAGACAAAACTTGGTTCATCACTGCGGGAATATGGCGCGCATGCAGAAGCGTGGATTGGGTAGCGAGGTAATAAACTGGAATAGAATTCGTACATATAATCCTCTGCCTCGTAAAACGAAACGATTCAACTCTACTCGAGGCCTCTGAAATCTTCGTAATCTCTCAACTAAAGTTTCGACCGGTCGGGAGAACGCGTATCCAGAAGCCATCCATCTCGAAAAGCAATAATGGTCTTTCGCGTCCTCGATTTTCTTGACAGCCTATCACCACGGCCAATATTATTTTAGTGACGTTACATCGCGTGTTTCGCATCCTTCCGTCGCTCGTCGTCGTTGTCGTGCGAGAAAATTGACCTACCTATCCAAGGATAGGCAATCGCCAGTTCGTATACGGCGAGTGACCATACTAGGAGATAACAGGATCGGGTCTAAAATTGCTTTCGGTAGCGACTTTGAAGCTCAGATTTTGATCGCAAATTGTGCCGTTAACTTTATCTTTAATGTATATCTTTTTTATCGAATCGAAAAGGAAGATACTGTTTTATATTCGTGTGTACGATTAAAATTACATTTTTTAAATTTAGTTAATAAATATTACACATTTAAATAAAGCAAACAAAATTATACTACGAAGGGAAAAAATATATTTTTTCTCGCTACACTCTTTTCGGTGATTAATTATGACTTAAGACACTCACGACGTTCGACGTTTATTCATCTGATAGCCGGTGATCAAGATGCGAACTCGATGAAGGGTATCGCGAAGTTTTCTTCCTCGACGATATCCGTGACCGAGAGCTTCATCGGGCTCTGCAGCCGGCGCGTGAGATTGGTTTGTCATCCGAGCGAAGCGCTCCATCGTTTCTAGTATACTCGGCTCTCATGGATGATCTTGAGACAATTCCGTGCGGATCATCGGGCACGCGTGTATCGCACGGAAGATTGGTCTCTCGGCGGAAGTGGAAAGGACGAAAGAAAAAAGAAAACGAAAAGAAAAACAGGAAACGAAACAGGGGCTCGCTTCTTGGATTTAAGATCTCGACGATTCTCGAGAATAGAGAGAAAACAACTCCGCGATCCGCGAAGTTGAAAGAACAGACGGCGGGATGCTTCTTCAAGGAGGGGTGGAGAATCGGAAGATGAAAACAGGGGATAGAGTGAGAGACAGGGAGAGACGGGACGCGGTATTCGTGAATCCTAAAAGTTACGGGGCTTCGAAGCGAAAAGGAGGGGAGGAGAGTAGCCGGGCCATAATCCATAAATTCGCGGAAAATATAAATAATACACGAGCACCGGATCGGGCGGTCGGCTCCGCTGTACATTGGTCAGAGGATGAACTTCTACCTCCCATATTCAAGGAAAATATACGGGAACCGAGTCCCTTTCCACGACTCGTCTCCACCCACGAGTTCCTCCCCTCCTCTCTCTCTCTCTCTCTCTGTGATCGCAGAGATATGGATGAGAGCTCCTGTTCTATACAAGAGCTCCTTCTTATCGCTCTTTGAACGATATTCCGCCTAACAGCGCGTACTCGATGTGTGCCGGGAACATTTGCGATGCACTTTCGGAAGATAAACTGCGTACGAGATGTGCGTCATCGCGGAAAACGCGTCCTTCTAATCGCGCTCTCGTGAGATCTTTTCTTTCGTTTATTTTTTTAGTTGGGGATAATTCGCGATTTTCTCTCCATGTGTCGTATACGTGCATAAATGGTTTTATATGTATACATACACATATATATATATATATATATATATCAATTATTCCACGTCCTCGCCGTAGATCTCGATATTTATAACTACGGTGTCGTCGTCTTCAAAATACACCGCTTCAGCTAAATCAGGGTTTTCTTGATATTCATTATATTTAGTGAACATACACATATATATATATATATATATATATTTTTTTTTTTTTTGTATTTTGCAGGAAGCCCTGCATAAAAAGCATCGTTAAACATTGAATAAGTAATTTTCGTTGAATTTACAAAAAAGTAGTAAGCAATGCCATCGTAAAGCAAAGATTGAGGACCCCACATTTGCTATTTTCATAGGCGGAAGATGCAAATTTGCAACTCGCGCACACATCTCAAAAGAAAAATATTTTAAAGTAGATAAAAAAAAGAAAAAGAAAATATTGATGCTTTGTAAATTGGATGTAATTGATTTAGATTAATCAGCATCTTTTCAGTCATAGGATAATGAAGTCTCGGAGCTTTTTTGTTCTATGATTCGAGAAGTGACCGCGATTGAATCCACGCAAGACGCGCTTCCTTCCGCTTCGTCCGGTCATCTTTATCGTCTTTGATCTTGCATTCCGTTTCGAGAATCCCCAGTGGTGGTTTTCCTTACGAGTTATGAGTTATCTTCCGCGTGTGTGTGTGTGCACGTTTGGCTATGCGAACACGTCACAGTTGAAGGCTCTCGCTGTCAAAGCTCACCTGCAGATTTAACGGAGTGCGTCACCGACCGCGACTGCATAATGTAACCCATAATTCGTGAATAAATGCAGCGACGGTATAGCCAGTCCGATAAATATTTCGTTAAGCTCTTTCACGACACACGCGATGTTCTTGTTTGACGGCGAATGTCAACGACAAAAAAACCGTGACTGTATAATGAATGAAGAAGTCGTAATTGCGCAAAAGCGAATTTGTATAACTATAATAAATATTTTATATTTTATATTTTTGAAATAAATTATCGCGCGTGTAAAATATCAATGGGGTAATAATGATGCAATTATTTAATAAAGTAATCTGTAAATAGATATTGATATATATATATATA
>NW_021848556.1:1082640-1093035 GCF_003651465.1 Formica exsecta
TATATATATATATACGTATGTGTGTGTAATGTGTATTACTAAAGCGTTACAACCCGATTAAACTTATAATTAATTACTTTGAAATATTATAAATATAGTGTTTGCTTTGCACTTGCTTTTGCCTCTGTAAATCTTTCTTTGCAATTGTGTACAGAAGGCCGATTAACGATTCTAAGAGATGAGTCGAAAGAGGATGTTCTTCGCAGATGTTGATTCGCAAAGAGAGGCATAGGGATTAATTATTAATATCTCGAGAAAGAGAAAGAAGGAGAGAGAGAGAGAGAGAGGGAGAAAGAGGGTTTTCTCTTCGCTCGACTGACCGCAACGTTCTTTCGTTTCCTAGAAGACTCCGTTAAGCATTTAGATTCAGACTCACGTTTAAAAGCGTCTCACACTGCTGTAGTACGTTTCCTGATCCTGATTTCTTTTGACGACAAGTTCGAGATTTATCAACGTTCTAAGGACGGAACGTCAAATGGGAGGATTTGCTTCTTTCCACTCCTTAAGTAATCGAGAGATATTCGACGCGATAATTTATTTCAATTTCCCTCAAAAGCTTCGGGGATTAAATCGGGGCGATTAGTATTCGCGAAACTACGCTCAATGTTATTTTATAAATATTTTACAGTTTTTTTTTCACTCTTTCTCTCTCTTTTTCTTCTCGTATTGCGATAACATTTTGCTATCCGTGTCATCCGAAGATATCTTATGATACGTCGAAGATCGTCGTAATATAGATTTATGCGAACGGCGGTTCGCAGTGTAATCCTGAATTACATCATTGCGAACAGTCGCGAAATACACGTCGTACAAAGTAGAATTTATCGAGAACTCATGGTCTGAAGGAGCTATTTATATCACACGAATGTGTTTTATTGTTACAGAGGGGTAGCGACGAGCTTCTGTCGCAAAGTGGGGCAGTCAGCAATGGTGCTTCAATGAGTCCGCAACCTCATCACGCGGCCGACAACAACAATGACGCCAAGAAGGTGAGTACTTTTAATTAAATCAGCGAGCAGTCTCCCCATCTCCGCGCGATAATCACAGGTCCCAAAGATATTTAAAAAGATTCTGATATATAGATAATTGAAAGAGAATCTACTATCGGAGAATAATTATTATTTATCATTATTTTCAGTTTTATATAAATATATATAAATAAGGTTCCGTTCACCAACTGTCCGAGATAACGTATCGACGTATATGCCGAGACGATAATGGTCAAGCGAGTAATTTCTGTCTCGCACCGTCGATTTTATCATGGTGAAAAGGATCGTGTAGCCAGGACGAGAAGATCGTCAGCCGAGACGTGGACGACTCGCATGTTTCGAGGACGATGCGCAGTGAAGAATATACGCTAATTTTCGCGAGTGCAGTTGCGAGCGATTTGAATTTGAGTGGAACACAAAGATTTTGTGTCGGCAGCTATGTTTTGTTGAATGCTTCTTCGTCGTACCGTCCAAAATATTTCGTTTCTCCCAACTTCGAGCGCTCATTTGGTATAGTTTATGCGACACGTTGGAGTCTAGTGACGCTGTTGACGGTTTACCTCGTTCATTTTTGCCGAGTGTGTGAATTCGAATTTTATATAAATATATATAAATATATTTAGTTTTATATATAAATATATACTTATATAATAAAAATTTTTTTTTTCTCGAAATGCTCTCGGAATAAAGTCGCAAATTTGTATTTTATATATCGCGTCTTTCTTCTCGAAAGAAAATCCCCTTTTTCGATTTCGGCGATGGCAATAATACACGTGGCATGACGGAATAAAATACAAGGAACGCCGATAACTTCCTTCTCGGTTCGTCCATTTCACCGATGGCGGAAAGCGGTCGTGCGGAGCTTTTTGGGAGAGCTTTTCTCTCTCCCCCGAGTTGCCTCACGGCGAACCGACCGCAACCAGAACGCGCAACGAACCATAAATCATCGCATACCAAAGAGAAATTCGTATGCAGTGACCTCGATTGAAATGCGTCCATTGAAATCTGATCGGTCGCTTTCGCGTTCCCCGAAGAGTTCTCGCGTTCCTTCCGGCTTTCCCATCGCAACGAACGTATGGCTGTCCATCAAAGAGACCGGGAAATCGTTTTTTTATTTTTTTTTTCGGTCGAAGTCGCGCTGATTCGCTGTACGTAGAAATTTTTGACGAAACGACCCGACAAAAATTGTCGGTGGACGAACTCGCGACGTGGAAAACTTAATTTTTCACGGCGGCCGATTATTATTCTTTGCGCATAACGACGCGCGTCAACGAGAGATATGACAATTATTAATTAGTCTCGTGTGTGTGTGTGTGTGTGTGTGTGTGTGTGTGTGTGTGTGTGTGTGTGTGTGTGTGTGTGTGTGTGTGTGTGTGTGTGTGTGTGTGTGTGTGTGTGTGTGTGTGTGTGTGTGTGTGTGTGTGTGTGTGTGTGTGTGTGTGTGTGTGTGTGTGTGTGTGTGTGTGTGTGTGTGTGTGTGTGTGTGTGTGTGTGTGTGTGTGTGTGTGTGTGTGTGTGTGTGTAGCGACGAGCTTCTGTCGCAAAGTGGGGCAGTCAGCAATGGTGCTTCAATGAGTCCGCAACCTCATCACGCGGCCGACAACAACAATGACGCCAAGAAGGTGAGTACTTTTAATTAAATCAGCGAGCAGTCTCCCCATCTCCGCGCGATAATCACAGGTCCCAAAGATATTTAAAAAGATTCTGATATATAGATAATTGAAAGAGAATCTACTATCGGAGAATAATTATTATTTATCATTATTTTCAGTTTTATATAAATATATATAAATAGTGTGTGTGTGTGTGTGTGTGTGTGTGTGTGTGTGTGTGTGTGTGTGTGTGTGTGTGTGTGTGTTCGTTCGTGTGTGTGTGTGTGTGTGTGTGTGTGTCGCGAGATAATCGACTACCGATAGACGAAGAGAAATTATAGACGTGTATCTCTACGGGAAAAATTAATTTTCGGCGCTTGCGCATCGCAACAAAAAGTAGAGAGAGAATAGCCGCCCGATAGCCTGACGATTATTAATCGATCTACTTACGGGATCGCGAAAGTATAGATTATTTTGTGAATGCCATTAAGAGCACACTGTATTTATGTCCCGTTGAAATTAATAGTCGGTTCAGAGGTGAACTTTATATATTTTGTCGAATATAAAGAGTCGATAAATCTTTCGTATCAATATTTTCTTGTACGTTTATATTTATTTCAATTTTGAAAATTGAAAATGCAAAGATTAAAAATACACACATCGGGAATGAAAAAAGTAACATTTTTGCAAGTGAGAGGAAAAATGCGACGTAAGATATGGCCTTTTAGCGAGGTAACGTACCTTAATTAATATTTTGCACGCTCCGCCGTGGCGACAGCCGTTTAAGCTTCGCCTCGGGAAGAGGACGAAACAGCACTTTTCTCGCGCACCTGCTTTCGTCACGTATACTCGACGTCGTCACACGTCGTTTCGACGAAGACACGAAAAAATTGTGAAATTTCTGGAACGCAAACGACGTCGACGACGGCGTGTTTGAAAACCGCATCGGGGGACACGGTCTCATGTCTCGGATCACTCGGTTGCACGTGCACCACCGGATGTAGTCTAAAAGTTCGACCTCGTTCCTCTCCGGGCGTCGTTAATCATTTTCGTATATATGTAGTTGCAAACAGAGGCAAGCTCTGGTGGGCGAGATACGTAAAGCGATCTGCTTTCATTTTCCGCGGAATTTACCGAAATCCCTGTTTAACTGAATCGGCGAGTTTTTGCATCACCGAAAAATGTCGATACGATTTGATTAATAGTTTGATAGCGAGATGTAGGCGTTCTCGCATTAGATCGTATTTTAACACAAAGATGAACGGAATTCTCTTCGAAATGCGCGATTTTTTACCATATGTGGCATAAATCGACGAGACGAGCAGTTTACGTACACATCGCGCATTATTTTTTCTTCAACTTTACCATTATTTTTTATTATGACAAACAATGTCATTTAAAAATGTCAAGGCAATCTTAATAGCCTCGTTAAAACAACTGGCGGAGTGGGAAGTTAACTAGTCTGATTTTTTAGCAGTTGGATACACGTTTAAAATATCGTTCTCTTCATTCACATTCGAAATATATATATAAATCACGCGAAATGAATGTTAATTATTATGAAACATCCACTACAAACAACAACTTTTCCTGCGCTCTTTGATATCCTATTATTACATCTCTTCGTAGAAATTATATATATATGTTAATTAATTTTATACACATTATAATTATATTTACCAGCAAGTTACACAACCCTTCCTTTTTGTTGTCATAACATAACAAACAACAACGAATGCTACTGTTTTACAGAGCGGAAATGAAAATCATGCTGCGTCGCTTGACATTTTCCACGGTGTGCTAATAACGTGAATGCAAGAACGCATTATGATAGTGTGATGACGCGTGTAACGCGAAACCTATCGCCGATCGTTAATGTAACGGGTTTTTCACGAGAGAATGTGCTTTTTACGCGTATATTTACTCGTGACATTCCGAGGACGGATTTGGTGACAAAGCCGGAGCCTTTCCGGCTTGCCGCCTTTTACTTTGAAAATGTACGCGCTCTACTTTCCGACGAAAATTCTCATACGACGAGAGAGACTCCAGGAAATTATTAGCCATTGCCGAGTATGAACACGTTTGTTTTACGCGCCAGCTGAAGACGCAACATTTACGTGGCGTGCAAAAAATACCGCGGAAAATATCGTACTTAATTTTACATTATCGTATTTAAAACAATAACAGCACGAGAATAATGTTGTAACAAAAATTTTAAAAAGAAATAAAATTCGTGTCTACTAATTAAATTATGTGGTTAGATCGATTTATGTAATATGATAATGTAATATATATTATAATATAACGCATAATGAAATTATTACAGTACAAATAATTTGCTTCTATCTCGTAAAAAAGAAGTTTCTCTTAGAAATATTTACAAAAATGTTTCGAAATTATATTTCGTGTCCACAAGGTGATCAGAATTACGATTTGTTGGTTTCTTTCCTAAACATGGGCGAGAATAGCTTTGGGACCTTTCCCCCTCGGTTGCGGAATTGCTCCTAGCCGGAGCAATTTCGCCCCGACCCACGGTATATATTTCGGAACGACTCTGCCATAACACATATGCCTCTTACTTAATATAAATTGGCGTTTGGGAAAAGGGTCTGGAGGGTCCAATTTATCAGAGAGGAAATCGAACCCGCGCTGCGCCCGCCATCGGCGCGAAATCTGTTAGGTTAAGAAAAAAAGTCGATCCCCCTGGAGGGATGGGGAAGAGGGGCGCGGTTAAGGAAATGCAGGGGGAATCATCTTCTTACAATCCGGGAGTATGTTTTCATCTTCCTTCCCCTCTCCATAAAACTCGCTGACCGACGTACATCATCTGCTCGCTGTCATTACGAGCGTACGATACAGCAGGTGCTTTTCCAACCCTTTCTTTCTCTCTCTCTCTCTCTCTCTCTTTCTCTTTGTTTCAACATCTCTTTTTAGCTCTTTCGCTTTTAGCAACATTCTATTTTTTTACAGCATAATCCCTCTCGCGTATTTTTTAGAGCTCTTTTTCGCGTCACGCGAAAGCTCTCTGTTTTAGTGCTTTATTAGCTTATAATTAGAAAGATTTTTAAAAACCTGGTATTTGCATCATTTCTTTTGTAAATTATATAATGTATTTTTATTTACTAATGCGTTAATCGAAGAGAAGAGAGGAGATAGAAAAATTGTACCTACTTTTTTTTTAATCGATTATTTCGCTTTATAACATGCTCGCAAAAATCACGCAAATTAATCTCGCTGCAAAGAAAGCGACGCGCCGAAGAATCACTATTTCACGAAGCTTGCGGAGTGCAAAATCCGCGGTTGCGAAGAGTTGAAAAGCGAGGAAAAAGGAAGGTGACGAGGAAAGGCGAGAATTTCTCTTTCTCTTGAAAGCGCGACAGGCGGAGGAGTAGAAAAAGGAAAAGAGTCCTGCCGATGTTCGTAGACAATCCGAAGAGGTACTACGCTCGTGAAGCTCGTAGAAGCTCCCATTCATTCCGCCTTCCAGGCTGAATAAAGTTTCGAGAGAAAGAGAGCAGGTACAACCTTCCGCCATCATATTTCCACTACCTTGCCTTCGGGACTTTTCTCTCGATATCAATCGCTCCGGATTCGCCTGTAGATTTGTCCTCCTCTTCGACAAATCTCCGCGAAACGAGTGTCTCCGGTCATCTGGTTGGGATATCGTATCAATCGAGAAACAGCCGAGTCTCTGAACAGGTTTCTCGATCGTTGCTGGTCACTTAGGATTCTTTACTTAACCCTCCGACTAGCAACAGAGTGCACGTAAGTGGCAATCTCTGTTGTGTTTATGTACTTGTGATTTATTTTCTTCTGAAAATCATCGCTTTCACGCACGTGAGCGTTCTTTAAATGGGATAATATTATCTGAAAAAATTTCCTCGCAAAAATTTAAATGTAATGTATAGTATAATGTAATGCGACACTGGCGATACGATAATTCTTTTTCGATAGGTCAACGTAATGCGAGCTTGTGTCCTTCCTCGGATGGACGCAGGTACTCTCCGGAAAATCGTATAATGCGGCATTAACTCTATAACGTTGCTAAGTGGATGCGAATCCGCTTTAATACGGATTTTTAATTTGCTCTGTAAGATCCCATCTAGCGTGAATAATCGCGTTTGAGGCGCAGGGGGAAAGGGGGGAAACGCGGATTAAACGCGGGTATATAAATTGATTAGTTGCACGCTCGGCTTAATGAGGACCGTGTAATTTACATTCCGGCCGTTGTGAATTGCTAATTTTAATAATCGCGAAACTGGACCCGCTGAAACGTAAATACGTCTCTATCAGCATCCCATTTCTGTTTCGTAAATAATATCCCCTATAAAATTAATATCGCAATTTGTATTTCCATCAACTACAGAGCCGCATGATGAAGACCGTTGCGATTCTTTCGAAAATTCAGCATTTAATCTTCCATTGTTTCGCATACGTTTAATGAATCGTGAATTAACTTTTCGTAAACCGGGGCTATTTTATTAAAAACGAGAAAAACAAATCCGACAAATAACATCAATGCTCAATAATATTTTTTTAAACTTATGTAATATTTGAGTCTAGATGTTTAATTAATCTGGAGTATCACAAGAACGATTAAAATAAATTATCAAAAAATTTATTTGAGAAATTAAATATAAAGGCAAATGAAAAGGTATTGTATTTTAGATGTATTGTAAGAATTTAGGCTTTGTTACAAAATTATCTATACTCTCGTTCAGCCTTTTTCGTTTAAGCTGTTTAAATTCCTCTGCGTGTCGACTATTCGAATATTCTTAAATTTCGTAGAATAAAGGACAAAAACTTGGGACGAACTGACCGATAAAAACCATACCAGCGTGTTCGCTTTATTAGGACGGCAACGGGTCTCTTTTGTCCCCGTTTCTTTTTGATGTTCCATTTTCTACCTCGTTCCGTTCCATTATCCACGAATGGTAGCCATATCACCACTTATTCACGCGTCCACGTGTCTGGACACACTAGAGGATAAAAATGAGAGAGAAGATCGGTATTAGAGAATATCAAGGCTTCGTTAAGGGTGTTACAATGTTAGTCGATTATCGGTTCTTCGCGGCTCTTTACTTTTCTGTTTCGATCATCTTTGCCTTATAATTGTCACGATTCGTACGACATTTGTGTCCCTTAATGAATAATTCTCTATTCATAAGTATATCATTGTAAAAGCGCTTAAAAATCTGTCCAATTTTTTAACGTGTGTCATTTTCGAGAAAGTAATCGAAATAGAACGATATATTTATATCTGTCGGAAATTTCTACCAACGCATTTGTGCGGAATTTATCAGTTGTACGTTCTCCGTTTCCGCATTCTTCGCTGGAAGAATTTGTCCATGTGCTCACGCGCTTACTTGCAACTACCAATAAGTTGACGTAGCCGTGTCGGGAACGGGAAGCATTTGAGATTGCTGGCGGCATACAGTACGCGAGGAGGAATTGCCCCTCCGTTCCATTCTCCTCCGCGAATCCCGGAATTTTATATTAAAAACGTATATATACCCGCGGGAGGGTGGAAAAGGATTTGGATGGAGGGGGAGGGGCAATCGCCGACGCGGGACGTCTGAAACCGGACTGGAACTTCTCGCTGGCGTGTCTGACATATTTCATGCCGGAATGTTTCTCTCCGAATGCACCGGAACGTCGGGCACGATTTTCGAATGCCAGCCGTCCCTCGTGTGGATAATTTCGATTTCTCGATTCAAGAGCGGCAGTATCGTATCGTATCGCGCCGCGCCGCGCAAAGTATCACTGGCACGTCCACTCGACCGGCAAATATTTCTTCTCACGGCGATTAATTCGAGTTGCGCGCAACTGAATACGTCTCTTACGGCGGATTTCTGAAATTTATATATTTTTTTTTTTTCATTTTCTAGGAATGAAATGCAATTTTTAAAGTTAAAAGGGCTCAAGAACTTTAGTAATCGGTTTATTGATATAGAGATGTTATCAGGGGAGTAAATTAATAGTGTTTAATCGCATAATAGAAAAATTTTAGAATTTACTTTTTAATACAATTTTATGATCTTATCTCTGTACATTTGTATAAAATCGTCTTATAAAATAATTAATATTTGCCGTGTGTTTCGAGTAGTGCGAAGTCGGACAGAATTTCAATCACGTTTCATGTAGAATTCTGCATCCCGTGCCAATCTGTTCAAAGTCCGATGAGACACTGCCTCACATTTAGCAACATCAATTAATAGTACTTGTGTCAAATCCAAGCGACATCGAATCAAAATAGACGATGAAGAGAATCGTTGAATTAGGTTACGACTGATTTGAGCCATGATGCTACGGTCGGGAAATAGACGACCCGGCGGTGTTCTCATAATACGCACAACAATATATTACTGATAGCGATTCATCAAAAATATGCAGTCGTGTCTATAATAAGCGCGATATGTCTGAGAAAAATTAGAAAATTTATTATGTTCAAAAACTAAAAACGTGATAGAATCTCGCTTTAACATCTCAATTAACATATCTACATTTATATTATGTCATACATTTCTTTCCTTTTCTTTCCTTGATATAAAATAACAAAATTTTACGAACCGATATTTTCATCAATAAACACAATTAATTTTCAATTTAGTTTGCTAAACTTGTCTATATGTAAATATCTCTCTCTATTTTTTTTTCATATGTCGTGTGATGCAGTAACAATTTTATAACCATTTAATTGTGTCAATTACACGATCACCGGTATTATGTCATCCCCAGAAACGACGAATTGGCGATAGGTCGATGTTAAATAAAATCTCGAGGCCGCGACAAAGTCAAAAAGCATGTAAATAAAAAAAAAGCATTCTTTGCGTGATCGCTCGGCTTCGTCAATTTGCTTCGTTTTTTTACCATCCTTCTCTCCGGCGAGTTTTACGCTAAAAATGTAGATTTACGGGGTGTTCTCGATATCGACGTATATAATCGTTCGAGGGGAGCGGAGAAACCAATGATGGCAGAGCAGGAAGATTCGGTAACGCCGATCGGGAAGAAAAAATTAAAACGCGGATGATATAATTGTCACTCTGATGGTGTAGTAATATTACGAGTGGGATATATGTGCTTTTAGTCCGAGTGACCTGACAAAGCCGTCGTTTAGATAAATTGCTTCCACCTGCAGCTGTCCCGTCGAACATCGCCGGATGAATCGTGCGACTGACTGACGTTTCAGTTTTCTCGTGAAAAATGTGATTATCGTGCGATATGCAAAACGCGGATAATACGTTTCGTTTTTTAACGCAAATTTTTATTTGTAAAAATGATATGCCTATATTTATAATCTATAATAATGATAGAAAATAATTCTATAAAAAATTATTATGCACGCAAAATAATGAATATTTATAAATTATATCAAGGGAGTATGTCTACAGCTAAAGATCTGTGCAACTTACATCCACAGCTGCGCCGATTAACGATAACAATTGATCTCCACATAAAGCACGATCGAAACACGAACATCTTTATCTTGTTAGCGGACCAGCAGTCGTTACTGCGGTCGCTATTTTCTCTTTCCGGGAGGAGGGAAATTTTTTTACGTTCTCATTACATGAATTTAATGCACTGACACGTTTGCTAACGAACTCGATAACGGCAAAGGTAACGTTAACGGCACGAACGACAACCCGTCCTATCTTTACGACGGCCTTTATTTGCCGGATAAGCGGCAACTGCGGAAACGTTCTTTCGCATCGGAGGCATGCCACTTATCGAATGGAACCGGAGGAAAGCTCGTAGCGCACGTGTAAACGAGAGGAAGTCTGTCGTTCGCTCTTCCCCGCCGCGCGCCGTAGTCG
>NW_021848556.1:1093570-1150445 GCF_003651465.1 Formica exsecta
TCTTCCGCGACGCGCGTCGTAGTCGACTTGAAAATACGAAGGCTCGACGATGAATTTATCGACGTCTGTCGAGACGCGACGGAGTTTTAAAGCAGCTTCCACGAAACGAGGAGGAAAGCACACCTTGAATATTTCCATACCGCAGAATTACGCGAAGAGGAATATTTTGTTTCGCGTTTCCGAAAGATACGCCTTGCCACTGATCAGTCTTGAGCTTATCGTAGAATCAATGTAATGTTTATCAATATGTAGAAATTTGATTGTTATTTATTTCAAACTTGAATCTTGTAAATTTTGCGCTAGCTTATAAATTGCTTGCTTATATTATGAATTCGATTCGATTCGATTCGATTCGATTCGAAATATGTACCGTACATCGGTAGAGAATAGATATCATGTCGCTAGAGAAGCGAAGCATGACAAATGTGCAATTTATCACTCGGAGATTAGGACAATAGGTTGGAAAACCAGAGCTACAAAGTAGTGTGAAACGGGTAACGAGATTCCTATTAAGATTCAAAGCTGCTGGAGCCGTGCCAAGTCTTTCTAAAACACGAGTAAAGGTGCATATGTGCGTGCATATGTAAGCTGCATTCACTTTGCGAATAATTTAGACAAATCGCGATCCCACTCATCCGATATTATCACTCGAGTAAACTGCTTTAATCGTTTTAGTTTACTATGCAATTTTTTTCATATCCATATTGATATCAATTATTGCAGCACGCTATGCGATTATAAGTATAATTATCTTTCAAGTTTATTTTTTTTGCAGAGAATATTGCTTTGCAATAATATTTATCCGCAAAAGTAAAATTCTTATTATACATTAATATCTAAATTGTCATAATACATTATAAACTAATTTAATATTGAATAATTGAGCCATAGATTAAAACTATTTGGAATATAAAATATTTTTTCGTAATTACGCTACTTTCTATCATTTTTTAACAAATTTTGTTTTCTACTCTGGATTTCAACGTACATGTATTTCAGGAGCGTAATAAAATTAAAATGGTTTCTTCAAAATATAGTCATAACCACTGCGCCTAAAGTATTCTGAATTGCGAATTCGGTCTGAATTGTCTGTCTTTTTCCGAGGGAAAAAAAGGAGTTTTTTTTTCAGTTTGCCGAGCAGTCATTGAAATGTTGGCCTCGCTTTGAAGCATAGTACTCTTTTTTACAAAAACAAACTCGCGTACGTATACGTTTTGCTTTAGTCGTGGCTATTATTCAATTATTTTCCCTCGTAGATAAAAAAAATTGCCATAATTATGCATGAAACTCCGTGTACGCGTAATTAACATACCATTCGAAACATCGCCTTTATGCATGCAAATGGAATTGCAATGCCAGAAACAAAGCCCCGCAAACCTTGATGTTTTTTTTAAGATCAAATACGATTCTAAAAATTTACCGTTCCACTTTATTAATTTTTTTCTTCTTTTACAATATTCTTCAATTTTGATCTCTTTTCCGGGAGAAAATAATTCTTATTATAACGCAGTAGATATTTGTTGACGTTTTCGTAAAATAGATTATATATAATTGCTAAAAGAAATGTTTATAAGAAATATGTATTCAAAACGTGATTCTGATTATTAATAGCTATTATAAGAATATGTTTTGATTTGCATCGAGAGATTTATGCTTACAAAATACATATTCCAAAATTAATTAACATGTAATTTAATATTAATCGGGGATTTTGCCAACTGGATACTAATGAAATCATTATTAACTAAGCTATACTACGCATATGATGAAAGAGTCTCTGATAATGTATCAGTGGTTATGATTATATCGGAGCCTGTTATTAATATTCGTTATTAATAATAATTTAGCTCGTAACTCCCTCATCCCCGCGTATGGGGGAGATATTAATTATGGTATTGGTAGATTATTAAACCAACTCGATGAAAGTATATTGGGAATAGTCAATTGAATGGAAGTTCTTATTATATAATATTGAAAAAAGTGGAGTGAGATGACTATAGAGCACGAAAATTTGTAGGATTTAGCGGCGAGCTATTCTACTGGAAATTCAAGATGTGTTGTATTTTTGAAAAGTTTGATTTTGATCACGATTATTTAATTACGACATAACATTACATTAAAATTTTCAATAAAAGAAACTTTTGACATACATCGATTCTGATCGTCGCGATTTTTCCGGAAATTTTCCGCGACCGCATTTTGAACGATTGCATCGTGAATCACACAGCCTACAGTTAATAATATGTCAATAATATTTTGTCACAAATATTTTTCTCCAATATACTTTCTTTGTACGCTTTCGTTCCGCGTCGAGTTTACCTCCGGCAACGCGTGCCCCGGGTCGAATTCTGGAATTTACAAAACGCGTTCAAACGATAAGTTTCCCTGCCCTTCTCTCCTCCAAACTGTCGAAACTTACTCTTATGTTTGAATTCTCCTTCTACCGAGGATTCTAGAGTAAATATAGAGTTGCGCTGTGGTATTAATCGCAGGGATTCAGGCATCATTTCGCAAACATATCTCAAGATGATTGGGATTGATAGCGATAAGACTTTTTTTATGTCGTATATGGATGTTAATAATTGAGCGAACAAAATATCGCGCATGGAGAATTAATATATGATGGAAAAACAATTAACCGCATACTCCTCGAAATAACTACACGCACTTCATTTGTGTATCACGTGAATGTAAATGGCGTGTGGAACTAGCGTCGACAGGATTGAATTGACGAATAATAATTTTGAATGGATAAATAATAATTTTTTTCCGGGTGATAGAAGCTCGTTCTTTTCATTCGTATTTAATCGAGATCGATTGATACGGCGATACGACGTTGGTAATAATTCGGTTAATCTTTTCAACACGTCGACAAGCTCCACCTGATGTCGTTACGCATATCGCGTCATTAAATTTATACGGAACTCGCGCGAAACTCGCGCTTAATAACTTGAGCGATCGCGTCGCACGAAAGTCAATCAACAATTAAGTAAAGTGAAACCGAAAATGCAATTAACGTGTTCGTACGATGTGCAATATTTATATCAACATAATTTTAATTTATGATATTAGCTTCTTCCATTGGATTATAGTTTACCATGCAGTTTGTTAATTACACAAATGTTGTGTAGTTTTATATCTACACAATGGCTCTATTTGCACTTTCCCAAAATCATAATTGTTTGATTAATATCTGCAGTATATTTCATCAACAATTGCACGGTGAAAATTGATTGAACTAGTTTATACGTAGCCGGAGCGTTTTATTGATTGACGTCATCGTCACAGTTTCGAACTAGCATTGACCACGATTTATAGGACTTCGTATTACCAACAATCCATTTACTTCCATTGTCGAACCAAGTTAGTGGGCTTTAGTTTCACTAATTATTCGGATGTCTCTTGTTAGTAGCGTAGGATTAGATCTTTATCATTGCAAATGGGCACGCAATCGATTCGACGGAGATCAAGTCGACAGAATCGCTACGATTTCTCATAGAAAGAAAGAGGTACGTGCGATTAAACACGTGTATAAGCTGACCTGAAAGCGTTGGCTTATCCTGACTGAATATATATCGTATCGTCCGGAGAACGTTGATGGGCATAAAGGGGTGTATGGTTCATCAATAACCATCTCTTCCGTTCCATTCCGTTTACCCTCGAATCTGTCTCGAGCTTTTCTCCCCCTAAAAGCAATGAAAATGTAGAAATCCTTCCCGTCGTGATATTCCGTCAATGTATTAACGGATCCCGTCAACTTTTTCCGACGATGTCGATGTTAAATGTGAAACTTGCCTTGCGATCTGTCAATCTTACGAAGTGAATTCCTATTGATGTATTCTTTACGATGAATAGTCTCTATCGCGTGTTAGCTGGAAGTTAAGGCTTTCTTACCAGCTGTGAAAGTTCGAGGCGAATAGAGCGATTCGATGAATTCAATTATTCGATTCCGTTCAATTTCGAAACTTGATCGTATTTCTCTCGCGAGCGATTCTTAAATCTGTCAATTTAATTATTATGAACGTACGATCATCTGTTATGCAGTCAAAATTGGTCCCTGTATGATATGTAGATTCGTTTGAATCCGCATATTATTCATCCGAGATTGCGGCGCGCAGGGAAAATGCATCGAGAGCTCCGATCAATTATTCGCAAAACTTTAATTCGGTTTAAGACGACGCTTCGACGATTAGCGCATTTACGTTTCGCACACGTTGATCGAACGATCTACGAGGATCGCGAGATTGATTTCTCGTTAAACTTTAATCTGATCGCGATCGTAGATTTGATAATACAACCCGTGTTTAAATTCGTCTTGCTCGATTCGTGCATCATTTATCACTTCGCCGAATATCGAAGAAACGCAGAAGAGGAGAGGGCCGTAGTACGTATTCGCGTGTCGCGATAAAATCAATCTTTCCGCAATTCGATTATAGCTTTGGTGCGATTTGTAAAATTTTGCGTCTGCAACCATGATGTTATGTGCCCATCAATTTGACTGATTAATTATCTTTCATGAATTTATTTTTCTCTTTATTACATTATTTTATTACTGCTTATTTCTCTTTCTCTCATCTTTTTCATGAAGCGAAAAATTAATAATATCCCGGCTCTCTCGCCACTGATTGGATATTTAATATCTATTGTTATCGCACATTCGTCCTAATTGCAAGAAATTTATCGGATACATCGGCGGCGCTAAATATACATCCATCGCCTGTGGGCCAACTAGTAAAAATCCAGAAACCCGATGTCAGAAGCACAGTTTGTTTTTCCATCATTAATTATTCGGTTATACCCTATAAAGTTAAAGATCGTGATACAAAGAATTCGAATATAATTTGCTTAAGAATCACATATAACACATTAAAAAAATTATTTGGACGCCTCACGAATCAAAGTCACGAATCAAAGTTCTGTATTTCTTTCCTATTAATAAAAAAAATCTTGCAGAGAAAAGTGAAGAGAATCGCGATTACTAATTATGCTTCATGAAATCCGCGGATGTATGATACACCGAAGGCGACATAAAGCCGAAAGAAGCGCGTAGAAACGTCTATTCAGCGTAAAGTCTTGCAAAAGCAACGACCATAAATCGTACCGTGATTCTCAGACAGAAGGTATACTGGTACAATACACCTTGCGAAGAGAGAGAGAGAGAGAGAGAGAAGCGCGATTAGAAATATCTTTTACAAAATGTTAGTAGTGGAACTAAAAATTCGTTGAACCGTCGCCGAAGGTCTGCCGATAGTAACACGTTTCAGTCGGCGATCGAGCGTGTCGAATCGATGAAAGAAAGGAAATAACGAGCAAACTCTTTGCCGAAAGTAAAGGAGAGAAAGGATGGCTACGGTAATCGGAAGGGAGAAACGAGCGGTGAGATTGCAGGTTGTCGATAGAAGAGGGTCGGATCTCTCTCTAGGAGAGCCAGGACGAGCGGTGTCGGACCCGGGCTTCGCGGGTGGACGGAGAGACGTAATGCATATTGACGTTTTGCCGATAATTCCCGCGGCGTCGCGGCGCTGAGCGTCGAGCGAGAAAACCCCCGACTTGCACAAGAGAGCGTTTTATACGCGAGATCTGCGAATAGGACTCCGCGACTCTGGGATAAGGGTGGAAAAATGGGGGGAACGAGAGATGCTCCGGATAAAACGAACACTTTGCGTCTCAATTGAAGACTTTGCCAAAAGATTGGACGAATCCTTTCCGCAATTCTTACGCTTCGCTTGTCATTTTAAACAGAATGATGAAACGGACTTTTGTTGAGAATTTCGAGAAATGATTTAGAAGAATTCATTATTTAAGAAATATATATTATTCATATTTTGCTGATATAATAAGAAAGTTGTAAAAATTTGTTTTTATATATTTATCTGTTCTTTTTCTCTTCTCACTCTTTTCTTCTTTCTTGTTATATTCAAAATTTTTCAAACATTTGATCAATTTTATAAATAAAATCCTAAAAATTGGTCGCAAAATTGATATTTTCATAAATCATTTGCTAATATTGGCGATGTAAATTGTTTCAAAAACCGATCGCAACTTTGAGAATTTTTATTACGCGCGAATAATACTTTATATGCATGTCCGATCGTGCGTCTCTATGTGCGACGCAGCACGAACTCCTATTTTTGTATACACGTGTGTTTGTTTAACACACACAAAAATTTAACAAAATATATCCGATGCGCGTATTCATAAACACCGATAGATCGCAAGCGATCCGCGTTGATCGCCGTCATCACGCTTGCTTGTTTTCACGTGTCGATGCGCGATCGCGATTTCATCTGCAATACATCGGGCTGACAAATTTTTTCTCTAACCACTTTGACGTTCGACGCGACCGTAGAAAATTTCTAACGCTCTTGCTCGGGCGGTATTATTTTTTTGCTTTAACCCGACCGATCGAATTACCGTTCGCTCGTCGCAATTGTCGAAAACGCAATAGCGGTTTTTGCGCTCCTGTCCGGTGTGCAGATTATTCTCCGAATGCAACTTCGTATCGTGTAATCAAGCCAAAAACGGATTACCACGTCTATTTCAGGTTGAAAATGTCCAATATTATCGATCGTGTTTTTGTTAAAAAAAAACTACACGACTTTGTCCAGATATTCAGATAAAAGAATACACAATGTTAGACAATTGCTGTACATTATTATTTTATGCCTATATATATTATGAGATTTTATATATAAATTATTTGAGATTTAATTTTGTTCGAACTTTTCAAATATCTTTGGTCATCAAATAATACAAAATAATTAATTGGCCCCAGAATTGATTCTAAAAAGTCTATTATTAAAAATTATTGCGGTAATCGCGCGTATAAAATATACCGATAAAACGGATTAAATAAACAACGAGAAAGAATATTTGGCCGGTATGTTGGAAAAAGTGGATTTGACACGTGACTGTGACAGAAAAAGAAATTAAAAATAACATTGACCATTTTTACTAAACGCGGAGCGGTTCGCGTTCGGTCCCGTGTTTCTGAAAATCATCGGACCGTATTTATCCGGTCGACTCCTCGATCGTTTCGTCAAAACAACTCTTTCATCCGTGCAGCCCTCGGCATATGAAATTCGATCGAATTAATTAATCTGCGATATGGTTGCGGCGGCTGTCACGCTATATATTCGCATGCGCTTTTTCACGACGGGCTCGTAGCCGGTTAATTCCGCGAGTTCGTCACAGAGAAAGGGAGAAAGAGAGAGAGAGAGAGAGAGAGAGAGAGAGAGAGAGAGAGATTGCTAGCGGTTGCAGGAAACCGGGAGAGCGGAAGGGTGCGACGCAGAAAAAAAAGAGGGACAAGTGTCCTATCGAAATCGATACCGTGGCTGGTATTCATCGGAGTCGAATCCACATGATGATTGGCGACCCGAGGTTTACGAGGTGCAATCGGCTGCTGCTGCATGTCGCTGAGAGAGAGAAGGGCTTTTTTTGTGAGAAATGAACATGCGAAGGACGAGGGGAGAAATGATCGTTTGTACAATTCTATACGAAACCAAGTGGTAGTTGCTCGCGCGACGCAGCGGGTCCGCCTCAAACTGAAAATAAATGATTATTGGCGTTAATATTAATTAACGCCAATCGCGAGAATGCCGGGCTGATGCCCGTACATGTTCGCACTCTTTTACCGTCTTTCCTCGAGATTCGTTTCTCTCTCCCTCTGTCTTTTTACGTCACGTGATTGGATTTGATCCGATTTGAGCCAGTTTTTTATTATCTTTTTTTTTTCTCTCTAACGACCAATTGGATAAACCGAAGATTTTTCTTCTCGCGATAATCCTTCTGTCAATCTTGTGTTAACAATATCGATAACGACAATAATACTACGAACGAACGATGTTTCTTTGTCATTGATACGATCCTTCTTCCTCACGTTTGCGATCGACGCGTTTTTCTAGATCGCCGAGAAAATGACTTTAGTTCTCACGCCTGAAGCTCAATTCGAGCGCTAATTAATATATACGATGACGAGAAAAAGCGAATCGATCGTTGATTCCGACGGTTTAAATTATGCATATTGAAATAAATTTTTGACTAGTCGCTTTCATGAATTTTCAATCGCCGCATATTAAATCGGTGAAATAAAAATAAAAATTCTTGCTTTTCATATTTTATATTCGCTGCGTATTCAAAGCTAAATGTGATTCCGCGTTCTTCGATTCGTTCCTCTATATTGTGTATCATATTGTGCATTCCATAAAATATTGCCATTATACATATAATATATAAAATCCATAAATATATATAATAGAACGCAATGTGCAGCTGGAAAAAATTGTAGAAACATGTATGAGTAGTAGTAATTGATAGTTCATTCTTTGCGAATAATAAAAGATTCCCCGTAAAAGGGACTTACTTATAAACTTCTTACAAGGAATTATTCGATTACGCGAGTTTGTCAAAGAATCCGCGATTAAAGTTTGATGGCGAAGCATCCAAAACGGTGGAAGCAGGCCGATGTTATAAAGAATTCGTCGCCAGAATCTACGTAGGGATGCACAAAGGCTCGACAACCTCGGTACGCGAATGCATCCTATTGTCGAGCGAAGGGGACGGAGATCGGCGATGATGGTGGTGAGAGGGAGAAGAGGACGGACTCTCTTCCTTTCTGCATCATCCTCGAATGCACTCGGGTGCATCTGTCGCGGGCTCGAGCGCTTATCTCGGAGCTCCGTAGACTCCCGGAGCTCTTGGATGGCTTTCCCGAAGAAAGGAGTCCGGGTTTTCCTCCCGGGGGCGCGGGTCGGAGGGCACGGGATTGAAAACGGGGCGACGGAGCGAAATAGTGGTCGGGGTAGGATGTCGAGGAGAGGAGGATTGTGGAGAGAGGGAGAGGAGGATGGGGGGCTACTTGGATTTCTAATGGAGATGCGACTACCGCCGCCGCCTGTTGCGTCGTCGTGGCACGTGCCACCGAATCTAAATGCGCTTGCACCATTAGATGATGATGCTCATATCGATGTAATTCGCTCGAGAATATTACGGCATCGAAATGATGTAATTTGTAATTCGTGTAAGCTATGGAAAATTTTTTTGTTATTGATTTTCGTTTCCAAAACTATTTTCACGTCAAAATTGGCGAATGCAACTAATTATATTAATTACGTTACTTTCTTAGAACATGTTTAAAAAGCATATAAATATGATTAAATAAAGTAATTTATAATGATGTAATTTATTATTCGTTTAAGCTGTGGAAAATTCTTTTGTTAGAGAGAGAGATTCTTCTTTTCAAAAATATTTTTACATGAAAATTGACAAATATAAATAATATATGTCATTGACATCAAATACGTAATAATAATATTACGACGATTACGTTTTTTAGAACGTTTAAATCATATAAATATGATTAAATAAAATATTAGATCAAAAAATGCAGTTGTCAAAAAATAAATACATTGTTCGAATATATATTATTTGTTAGTTTCATAATAATAATCTGATGATGCATTTCGACGTTATTAATTATGTCGATTGAAAAATTTAATTACAAAATAAAACAAACTTCGCTTCTCTCTTACCGGTCTTTAACACAAACCCGAATGCATTTACGAAGCTTCCATCAGAGCTTGCGAAGCCTAAAACTAACACGCGCATCTCCCTTATCTTCATTTACATGAAATAGAATTTTTAAACTATCGACTTTCAAATCCACTTTCGTTTAAAATCGAATAAGGGCAACTTCGGTCTAAAACAGGCTACAAATTCAATCAGTTTAATTCTAATTAAAGATTTTCGTATTTAATTCATTATCCACTTTTCCTTTTATATTTACTTGAATTAAAAATCTTATAAATTAATAAAATAGATACAATATGTATCAAAAAAGATACGTATAATTGTATTATTTTTTATATATTAATCAATTTATTTCATTATTCAGTATACGAAAGTATTTAGAAAGTCAGATTGAAAAATGGACTTTTACTTTACAAAATATTGCACCTTTTTTATCTTACAATATGTCAAAATTAGGAATCTCCTAAAGTATTGATTTTTTTAAATTTTATTTTAATACTTTTATTTGCAAAATGGTTAATTAATTCATGTTAAAATGTAACAATTTTATTTAAAACAACGAAGGTGAACTTTATAATTCCTAAGCAACTCTTAAAAAAATGTAATTTAATTAAAAAATTTTAAATTTTTAAAAGTTTACCGCCATAAGATAGCTTTCTCTACATAGTTCATCCTAATCAACTGAACGGTAAAAATATAGCACATTGAATCTGAATATACTTTAAATGTTTTGAATAACGAAATCAACATATTGTGTAGCTATAATCAACGCACTGATCATTCCTTTCTTTTATTACTTGATAGAATAATTAATACAAGTTCATATTTATATAGTCAAAAATGATTGCTATATATATTCAAGAATTACGAATATAAAATCATAACCACAGGATGCCTAAACTAATATTAGAGAGCAAATATATCCAGGATTTTATGAAATATCGCAATTGTATTAGACTTACGATCTGTCTCGTTCGATGTTCTCTTTCAATCAACCGATGTAGCACCTTTTACGTGGTTAAAAACTCACTAAATACGACACAATTACATCTGATTCACGTCTTGTTTACTAACACGCGCGAGGCCCGTGACGGCGACGGCGGCGCGCGGCGCTGCGAGCCGAAGTTGGCCGAGTTGCGGCGGAACTAGCCGAGCGTCAATGTGACATCGACCGGGTGGCAACACGTTGTTCCGTAGACACGTTCGCGCGCGGCGGACGCGTCGCGTCGCGCCAGCGACAGCGACAGCGCCAGCGCAACGTTCGCTTATGTTTCGGTTTATTAACAAGAATCTCGCGGTCGGGAGTGCGGAAATGGCGGACGTGAGTCGCGACATCGGGGTCGGCGTTGTCGGGCAACCGGTGCCGCATACATCGTTTGACATTTATCGCGAGTCTCACCACCTGCTGGCGCTCGGGGGATCCATAGGCATGCGCAGCAGCCTCAAGCACGAAACGTGGGGGAGGAGAGGCTCTCATCTGAGAATGTGCGTGGACTTCCTCGGCGTAAGTTTATCCTTTCTCTCTCTCTCTTTTTCTTTCTTGCACTTTACACGCAAATTGTTTTTTCGTTGCATTCCGAGAGACTTGTTCCATCGTCGGCCATATTTGTATTTTTGGCGCGACGCGACCGGAATGACATGGGGTCGGTTACATCGATGATGCGAGGTATGAGGGGCACGTGGGATTGATGTTTGAATTCTGTGTCATTCTGTGAGATGATTTTGACGAACAGTTTATTCTCTTGCCGATTCCGAGATATTCGCGCTTGGCATTATTTTTTCGTTCGTTCAACATTTATCGAAACTTTTGAACGTTGGATACATTAAACGTGAAGTTTGCCCTTCTTCGTTACTTGCGCTTCATGTTACGTCACGCGGGTTTTTCAATAGTAATTTTTTGCGTTTTAGCTTGAATACTCTGACGCAAGAGATATAAACTATATTTATTTAAACAAGGAAATAGTCGACACGCACAATAACATTGTTTCTCACTCAAAATAACACGAGATCTGCGTACAATGGAGAAATATTCCGATAGTTTGCTCGCAAAATATATCGAGATATATACGTATCTAACATTTTTATAACGGAAATTATATTACGCGTTGGAAAAGAATAAATGTAAAAAAGAGGAAAATAGGAAAACGTTTGATTATTCGGTCTCGGAAGGTTACTTCGAATTTGAGGTCGTCGTCGATCTTGCTCTCGGTCCCTTCCCCTCTTATAAATTACGATCGATTGAGGTCGAGGGTTCAGAGGGTACGCGACTACTGCGTAACATTTATCTTCGCGCAAAAGCAAGAAGAACGCGCGTGGCTCGTACTTTTCCCCCCGATTTTCTCCCATTTTGGGAAATGCCTCGAGGGCGAGCAAATGAGGCGAATGCATCCGGCCGCCTGTTACGGGATCTAAATCACATTTTTCCCTGCCTGCCCTTTTTACCCTACACCATTTGATCGCTTTCTTATTTCGAGTATCTGCAATGTGGTCCTTGATGATTAATGTCGCGTTGAAATGTACTTCAAGGGTGATATAAAATTTTGATCAAGTCGTTATTTACGTATATTTCTTTGAATCGCGGAATTTTTACAAAACGTTTGATTATTCGGTCTCGGAAGGTTACTTCGAATTTGAGGTCGTCGTCGATCTTGCTCTCTCCCTTGGTCCCTCCCCCTTTTATAAATTACGATCGATTGAGGTCGAGGGTTCAGAGGGTACGCGACTACTGCGTAACATTTATCTTCGCGCAAAAGCAAGAAGAACGCGCGTGGCTCGTGCTTTTCCCCCCGATTTTCTCCCATTTTGGGAAATGCCTCGAGGGCGAGCAAATGAGGCGAATGCATCCGGCCGCCTGTTACGGGATCTAAATCACATTTTTCCCTGCCTGCCCTTTTTACCCTACACCATTTGATCGCTTTCTTATTTCGAATATCTGCAATGTGGTCCTTGATGATTAATGTCGCGTTGAAATGTACTTCAAGGGTGATATAAAATTTTGATCAAGTCGTTATTTACGTATATTTCTTTGAATCGCGGAATTTTTACCACCATTTGTTCTCGAAGTGAAGTATCGTATATCTCTATTTTTCCGTTTTACCTTTAAACAGGTGCTCGATATACCATTCTTAGTATCTTTAGTGTCTTTAGATCGCTTTATCGAAGACGATTTATATTATAGACTCGAGTATATGTACGAATAATTGAGACTTAATACGTCGTTTATCTTATATGCCTGGGGTAGAGAATTACTAATACAATAACACATGGCGCCACATAAACATAATAAACAATACATAAGTGCGAGGTACAGCTGTGTTTATAACCTTGAGATCAAAGTGCGCAGAGCTTAGCACACTTGTGCGATTGATCTCATATTATATGTGACTGTATTACGTGCATAGGTTGCATTATATTTATGGAAGGCAAAGTTCAGAATAAAGTTCACTAAAGTTCTCGAGATTATGTACATTTCTTGCAATATAAGATTACAATGAATCAGCGTCGTTGCGATTCTTTTAACCGTGTTTCGAATATTTATTGTTGGCTCATATTTCTATTATCGAATACAATATATAATATGATATACAATATATTTTTTTATTTGATTGTAACCGTTACGAGGAGATGCATTTATTTATTTATTTATTTTTTTAGTCGATTCTATAAAACATTTTGAGTTAAACATAACAAAACATTTACAATTCTTTATAAAAAATCGTGGTTTGTGGAAAAATATATAATAATTATTTTATATTTGTTGAAAACGCTCGCATTACGAGAATCCATTTAGTAACATGAGATTTTATTATACACACATTCACAATGTAATAACATCACGATATATTCATCCATTCTATTCTCTCTACATTGTATGTACCATTAATTCTCGTATAATATTTTCGTGAATATTATTTTTTTTAAACAAAAGAGTAATATTTGTTATATATTTTAATGAAATAATTTAGTTTATTCTTCGGAAAATTTCGAGTTTTTTTCAATATTTAGATATTCTCGCGTCTCGTAATCATCATATTATTTGTGGATTCGATGGATCGTTTGATATCATGGAAAAATTGATGGCAAATGTCAAGGGATATGAATTAATGGTACTCGTGAGAGATCGAAGCATCCATTCGACGTTTTCCGTAAACGACCATGCTTAACGATCGTCATGACTGCGTAATAGGCAACATCCGTTACAGGCAAGTTGCTCTCATTTACAGATATTTTTAAGGCGTCGCTTAACGGCGGCCGCGCCATAAAGGTTATCGGCGTGTTAACTTCACTTTCACACGCTTACCTTTCGACGTTTATAGAACACGCAGGGACGAAAGTTACGATCACGTGTTTATCGTCCGTGTAAGACTTCCCACCGGCGCTTTACGCCGTATAATACTGTGTTACAGATGTAACTGCATGTGATAGGCTACGGCGAATCTACAATTACATCTACGGCTTTCTGTTTTACCACATCTTAGATACGCGTATCTCGTATAAAACTTTATTTATTATTATGAGCCACGTACATAATATTGAGATAATTATGGAATCACGGAGTCATAATTTGTTTGAATGATACATACATATTTATTTGATTTTTATACTTTACTAACAAATGGATTTATTATTTAAATAATAAGACAAAAAAGTAATACTACTGCTAATATTATTAAAAAGCTACTCTTTTTATAAAATATTATTAAAAAGGCATTTCCAAATTATTTTATATGAAAGATGTTTACATTAATTAGTATTTTTTCCTCTACTTTTTTTTTGTTAAAATTGCCGTTGGAAATTTTTATAGATACATTCATAATGATATGTGTATAGAGAAATAAATGACCTCGTGTCAGACAAGAAATCACGCTATCGCAACCATGCACCGGCGCATTTGCCAATAAATCAGATCACAGGATCGTGTTCGACTTTGGCGTCGTTGTGACGCACGAGGCTCGCGTGGCCTATTTCCTAAGAGCGATTTTCCGCGAATTGCCTCCATTATGTCCAATTATCGGCTACGGTGAAGAAGGTTGATCGACGAGACCTGTCCGAGATCGAGGATGCACTTTAGACGAGAAAAAAAGCGGAGAGCAATCCTCGAGACTTATCGGTCAACATATGGAGTAAAAAAATTTTGATTTTTTTTTTTTTAAATATTTGATTGGTATGTGAACGCGTACGATCGCGAATTTAGCAACTGGTGGCTCAGGCTTCGCTCCAAAGTAATGTTCTCGATCGTAACCGAGCGAGTAAGAAGGGGTTGAAGGGTTGAGAGACTGTGCCGGAGTTCCATTCTATATACGTTCAAAAGTGGAGAACCCGGAAACACGCTGTCTGAACTCGAAGCGAGGTGAGACGGTGGTGGTTCTCGACGGTGAATGAACGCCACTCGAAGCGAATCTTGTTAGCGCGGCGCGTTCCTTCGCGCGCGGCGAAGAAACACCGAGCAATTAAGATCCTTCTTCCGGGATCGACATCCACTCGTGTCATGCTCTCTCCGGACCCTTCCATGGAATTCTTCGCGTCGTCGGTGAAGTGTCTTGTTTCGCGTTTAGAATCGATTCCTCCGACATTGCGGTTAACGCTTTCATCTTGGCTCGCCGTTCCTCTGTTACATCTTTTGTAACTTTCATGTTATAACCGTGAATATATAAACGTAGGAAATAAAAGAACATTTAGAATTTTGCTATATTCGAGTTCCGTTTTTTTTTTTGTTCGACGGAAATTTCGAGAAAAGATTAATCAAAAAAATTAAAGAAGTATTTTTGGATCGACAACCATAATTTATTTGATTAATTTTTTCATACATTATTATACATTTTATACATTATTTTTTATTTGTTATACATAAAATCTGTAAGATATAATCAACGATAATTTATACATAAAGTATAAGATTGAGGTGAAAATTTCATATAATCCTTTCCTTTATATTGGTTTGAGCATTTAAAAAGGAAGTCGTGCCACTCTGTCGCGGCTTTGACCTGTTGAGCTAGAAACGCTTTATCGCCTCGTCATGGAATCCGTCTTATTACGGCATACGGCACGCCAACTCGTTTGTAATCCGATTTCATTGTTGTAGTCGTCGTCGTCGTCGCCGTTGTTGCCGTTGCGACAGTTCGTACAAGCGAGATTAAAGCGACGACATAGACGTCACATCACGTCACGCTTGGAAAATTGAGGTGGACATAAAGGGACGTCGGCAATAGTTGATTTTTAATTCATTCGTGGACAGTCGAGAATCACCTCGGTCTTCCTCTTATACTTTGAGTTAATTAATGCCGGCTATCTTCCGGTATTTATGAAAGAGAAAATAAACCGTGTTTAACTCTCACTTCATACTCCCGTTATGTGTTCAAACAAATGTGTTTTATATACTCTAAAATCACCGGATATTTATTTAATAAATAAATACAGTAATAATACTAATAAATACGCTAGATAATACTAGTAAATGAATACGTTCTAGAAAAATAGCATTTCCGTTTCTGTGCTTTATATTTCTACTACATTCATTATATAATATTATTCCGCATATGTATTTTGAAAATTGATTTGATTCCCATTTATCATACATACATTTTGTCGTTGTATATTTATATTTTCCACAGTGCTGTAAACTCATTTGCGCGATTAATTAATTAACCGGATTAATTACATCAATTATCTGCCAATAATTAATAATCCACGCAGCGTTTTTAATTATCCATCTCTCTTATTTTCCTTCCCCTCCGCTTCATATCGATTGACACGCTCAAATAAAAATATCTGTCATTCTTTCGAACCTCGTTCCGTGGGACGTGAAAGAGGCGAGGGGGGATTAAGGATGGAGCTCTGAAATATCCATCTTCCTTAACCCGGTAAGAAGCGCGTTTTCCGATCAGTTAAGCCCGACTAAACCTCAGCGACGTTCCTAAGAGAGCCACGGAATGGCGAGGAAAACCTCAACGACGAAGCCGACACAGAGATGGGTTTTGGAGGTTCTTTTCGGAAGCGAGGAAGAGGAGGAAGCGCCGGGCTCTCGACTGAGTTCGACTAGATAGAGACGTGATTGAAAACTCCGCCCCCGGCGGCACGAGAGTTTCGACTTAAGTGTATACACGCGCATACATAAGAATTGAAGATGTATATATATATATATCTTCAGAGATATATATAAATATATATCTTAGGCGCGCGCTTTCTTCGACTTCGTCCCACCGCATATGGAATAATGTAAACGGCCGAGAATTCAATAAAATCCCTCTCCTTTTCTCGCGAAAACGATTGATTGAAAGTTTCGCCAGTTGTCTTTTTTCTACTGGAATTTATTTCTTGCGAATTAATTTTAGAGATGGACATAAAATCGTATATGAAATAGAAAATAAGAATATCTAGGTAAAAATTATTTTTTCTTTTTTCTCTTACTCTTTATAAATGATTAATGTAATAATATATATTAAGGTTAATATAATAATTTTTATTTGTGTATATGTATAAATTTTATATAATTATATATTAATTTTATAATTCTATATCTGAAATATTTATGATAGTTAATTTTACAAATCAAAAATAAATAATTCGAACATACAGTTCTCGCGTTAGAGAGATGTCACGCGTAATCAAAATAATTATTTTCCTCATTATACGATGCGTAAAATATTTAAAAGAATATTATTATGACGAATTTGTACTTGTTTTATATTTATTTTTTTATTACGAGCTTATGTGTCTCTTAAATTCGTTCATATTTTATAAAATAATTATTCTAGTTGTTTTCGTAAATTAACATAAGCATTAAATAAACATTGGTTATTTTTAAAATAAATGTAAAATTGATTCTCTTTTCTATTTATTTTCTTTTCCATAAAAACTTTTCCATTAAACTTTAACCATATTTGAGTTTGCTGGGACCGTGTTATATATCGAATTAGATTCAGAAACTGGCAGAAACAAGATTAGTTTCTTAGATATAACACGATTCTAACATTTTTTCTTATTTATGAGACTATTTGTATCTTTTTCCTCCTTTTTTTTTCTATGGGCTATATATTTATGACAAGACATTAAGTTCTCAGCTCGCTTTATCCGACGACTCACGAGGGATTCATTCTTTTTGTTCCAGGTTAAGCTCGACAAGAGTCACAGCGGCAAACCTTCCAGAGTCATTCATATCAGGAACATACCTAACGAGGTGTCAGAGGCCGAAATCATCCATCTGGGTCTGCCCTTCGGCCGCGTCACCAATGTCCTCGTTCTCAAGGGCAAGAATCAAGTAAGTCTAAATTAATTACGCAAGAGTCTTTATAATTACTATATTGGTTTGTGAAAAAATGCGTATATGATTGCCGAAAATTGTGAATAGCGGCATAAGAGAACAAACAATTAACACAGCGGATGTGCATAGTTAAATAAAAAATATTCCATTCGCGGATTATATTCTTGTAATTCGATCGCGAAAACTTTTAGCATGCAAACGACGCCGTTTTACGTGCCGTGTGTTCTCGTTACTAGTCGCCACGCAGGATAGAGATGAGAGTGCATTTATGTCGCGTGCATGACGCATTTTGCGGAGACAATCGAATCGCCGATATACGTGATCGAATCGAGTCGACGATCGTCCGTTTAAGCATTATTATCCGTTATTACCCGCGCGCTCGGCGCCGCGACAAAAGATACCCGATGAAAATACGAGCCCTCGATATCGTCGTCCTCGTCAACTCTGACCAGTCCGCCCTCCTGATTCGATCTACCTACCTCCCGGCAGCTCGGTCTTCCTCTCGACGCTCGTTCGTGACGCTACACGCATCACGGTGCTATTATTTCGTACGACGAGAGAGAGCCGTTCTATCGAATCCAGTCTCGGTTTATCGAGCAACGTTACCAGAGCTCGTCCCGTTCTCGTGTAATCCGCCATAGATGCGCCGTTTAAACGCATTTACAGACTCTCGCTCACCTTGATTGTAAGGGCTTGCAAAACGAAATCTTTCCTTTATTTCCATAGATTTTGAAAATATATATTTTGTTAATATAAATATTTTTAAAAGCATTTCTTCGTATATAAAAAGAGATCTTCCAGTAAAGGGGAGAGATAAATTACATTTTTGTGGCGTAATTTTCACATTTTTAATTGTCATCTGCTTTGTATCAATTTTAATGCGTATTATTGTCGGACAAGGATAGATACAGCAGAAAATTTGGAGCAATTTTTTGCCATAACTGTCTGGCAAACTGTACGATCGAGTTAGTTTTACGAACCGATCCATCCGCGATCTCTCGACCGGTGTGTGTTCAATTATGCGCAAACGAAATTACGTTTATCCGGACACCGTTCTGGCCTGCGTGATCAAAATATCAATTCACTTTGACGACATTAATTCCGCGCTTGCACGTGTGACAATACTCGCCAGGAGGTTTAACGTCGCTTCATAAAGCTCCGCGTGGTTTTGCGATATACGCATCGTCGGTAACGACCGCGTATTCAAATAAAAACATCCGTTTCGTGACATTGTGCCTGTATGCGATGTAACCGCGATAAACGCAGTAAGTGGTCTTACAAATATATATATTTAGATAATCCAGTATTTTTATCTATGCATTTACATGGATATTTCTATGCAAAGTACGCCGATACTGCGGTGTTATCGGCGCGAGTGTTCGCGAACAAGAGTGGAAACAAGAATATTTTTTACCTTGCCAATAAATGACGTATCGTAGACGACGATTTGCTTGCGTATTTATTTTTATGTATATATGCATGCAATTTTTTTAAAAGAATTTAAAGACGACTTTTATCTCGAAAAGATTTTGATTAAATGTCGTTTCTCTGTCAAATAAATCATTTTTCTGCATCGTTTTTTCCATGCCATGCTGTTTTTGTCCTTGAAATATAGGATTTCATACAAAAACAATGAACTAACGCACATTCAACGCATCGCCACAATAAAATTCCGCGACTTTCTGTGGCAATGATTATTCTCAGCAATGTATGCACAGATTGCAAAAATAGGCCAGCTGTGCATACGTTGTTCCACATTTCGAATAATGTGGATAGCCTGCAGTAGTAACAAAGCAATACATATTCGCGCTTTTAAAATGCGCTAAAAATTCAAATTCGCGTATTTTTAATACTTCAGGAATTAATAACTGTGTTTTAAATAACGTGTGTTTAAATACAGCCAAATACATACAATGTTTTAATATTTCATGTGAGTGAAAAAATATCATAAAGCAAGTCATTTGTACATAGAAAAGGGTTTGTTTAATTTAAACACACGTGCACATTTAGCAAATATCAAGCAAAAATGGAATATTTCATTGATTTTACTGCTGAATAATTACGTTTAAATATGATATGGGATCTAATTATAATGTATTTTTTTAATCTCGCTCAATATATGTTTGTTTTTTTTTTTAGTCAGACCGACCAATAATTCGTTCGAGTTTATTGTCGGTATGCTGAGAAATCCGCTTTGCCGCAAATTATTTCAGACTATTTTTCGTACCGACAGTTCTCCGACAGCTCGAAAATTTTTCCGATGCGACTGAGCGAATTAATGGCGAATCGTTCGGAACGGAGAGGGGAAATGAGAAGAGAGGGAGGGTCGGCCACGAACGACGAGGATGTGATTTGAGGACGGACGGGTTTCGAAGGGGATTAAATTGGAACACCGAGTATTCATCGTAGCTTACCGCGGGCGGGGAATATTTGAATAACTTGTAAATCCCCCGAATGCGTATTTGATGGCCGCGCTTCGGTTTCGAATACTCTTACGGTTCGTTTTAGTCCCTTAACCATCCTCCTCTACTTCTGATTCGATCATATTCTTCGTCCGATCCTCTCGCTAAGTAAGTTGCAGCATTGTTTTAGTCAAAAGTTAGCTCGTTACGTCGATGAATGATCGATGCTACTTCTAATCTTGCTTTAAAGTAATTGTTTTTATTAACGAAATATGGCTGGTGGGCGAAACTTTGTTTCAATATGCTTCTCTCTAAATTTCTTAATATATTATATAGAAAATATTATATATATTTTTTATGCTCGTTAAAATAGATGTTTTGAATTTTCTGCTTAATGAAGCTATTTTAATTGCTCTAAAATTATATTGCTCTATTTAAGCTATTTAATTGCTCGTAAATTATATTTTTAAAGAGAAAATAAATTCTTTTTCAAATATATATGGAAAAAATACCACAAAATAATATAACTAGATATATAAAAACATATAAAAAAAGAAAAAATAATCAAATAATAATACAATTATGTAAATAATATAAGCTTTATTAAGTGAAATCTTATTCCGCTAATTAGATTTCTATATGATCCTATCGTATTAGCAATTTCCGCTATTTCGATTGCATTTCGAGAAATTTGAAATTTCCTTTGGGTATAAAATCAGCGATATTATGGAAGAGAGTGTATGAACCTTTCATCGTGGGCATGTTGCTTCAAAGCGCATTGCCTAATCAGCGTGGTTAATTGCAACATGCGCTGTGCCCGAGATACGCAATGGGCGAAGCGTTCTATTTGGAATCCATTAAATGACTGTGCCATAAGCGGATACGGAATTCCTTCAAAGGAATGTCTGCTTAACATCATTATATGAGCCTTGCGCCTTAATTCTCGGAGAATATCTCTATTTCGTGGGCGACCTCGGCAAAAATTGGATCATCGTGGCACAGTATCGGATATTATTCACGGGGCACAAAAAATTACCCGCCTGTCTGTCCCGCCTGTCTGACCCGCTTGTCGCATTGAGTGAATGACGTTAACGTTGCCATCCTTGCAAAAATGGCGATGCCGATTTTTACGCTTTTTACCGCGTCAGAGAAATATACCAAACAATTAGTAGGAAATAATTTTGCACTCGCGACGAATGATAATATTCGAAGATACGCTGTAGAATCCTGTGCTTGCACCCGGGAATCCCATGGGCGTCACTAATGCGTTTGTAATTTGCACGAGAAGGTTAAATCTCCTCATTTGGCTCAATGCGGCAAACCGGTGCATCGATGCATTACTTTAATCCCTGTCTGGGTATATAAACGATGGCGCGCACGGCTCTGCTCGCATTATCATACCTGTTGTACGTACACCACCATATTAGAGTCAGTATCGAGGGTGAGAGGGAGAGGGATATACGAGCATTAAACGCATTCGCATAATCTCGTTCGGGATCGCGTCAGCAAAGCCTCGACGGTTTGCCAAAAGCCAACTCGTTCGGTGATTTTCTTCAAATCCTTACGAAAGAGAGCGCGGTTTTATCGAGGATCGAGCGATTTTCGGTCACAACGATGACGATGTCGTACTGTCGTTTGCACAAAATCTTTGCTTAGTATCCCGTAACGTCTGTTACATATTGAATATGTTTGAACGTCGGAAATTGCCTGTATAAATTATGTCAAGAAACAAAAGCATATAGAAAAAAAACTGATTTTATTTTATCTGAAACGCATTCCCGAGAATCCATAAGTGAGAATTAATTTGACTGGCGAATGATAAAACGCGATAGTGATGCGATTTACCGCCATAATAAGCGAGAATATTACAATCATAATGAACAGTAAATTATGGACAGCAGTTGTAAGCATTAGCCTAGCCACGGTCGAGAGGAGGTTTTCCCAGCTACAAATTACGGCAAATCGCAGAAACGTTCTGTGTTTGGCGAACGCAATTTCCTAGCCACCCGCGGCACTTGTTAGACCCGCGTGCAGGAATCACGATTCGCCTCCCCTTCGTCCATTTCCGGCGACGCGTCTGCCCGCGGCGGTCAAGACGATCCCAAAGTAACTCGATCACGTGGGGAAACTCGCGTTATTATCGTACACCCGGGCTTAAGCTTCCCAATTACACGCAAACAGAGACCGACGGGGTGGAGGACAAGGACGAGAGAAGCGCACGTGCATTACGCCGCGGTAATAAATCGAGTTTCACGATGAACCGGCCCGGTCCCGACCCGGGCTGACCCCCGCGGGCACTTTCTCCGTGTTTGCTTTGATTCGAAGTTTCCGGTTAAGTTGGTTACCGGAACGGGCTCTTTGTCCGATCCCGCAAACTCCTGCTCCGCCGCCCCTCTCGCTTGCGCATCTTCCACGTCATTCAACGCGATGAAATTTTCCTCGGGCTTTGAAACTGATAAAAGAAACGTCAGATCGCTCGCAGAAACTCGGAAAACCTATCGTTTTTCTTATTATCTTGCATTTTAAGAATCTACCATAAATTATGATATATTTTAAAGTAATTTTTTTACTCAATATAATCTATATTTTTAATTATATCCAAGAATAATATAATACAAATATTTGTGTACTCCTAATTACATAAATATAGCGCATATCTTGAGCGATATGCGTTACCAGATCATTGAAAAACAATCCAGTTTATCCGTCGGTCAAATATCGAGCAACGCGGATTTTTCTATCTCACCGACGATTTTTCTCACGCTGTTGAATCCGTTATTAGGATGCTTTTTCGCCGAAAATCCACCGTCCGGCTTCAATCTCGCGCAAATATCAGTCAGTCAGACACGTTCGACGAGTTTGATTTCTTTGTTTTTATCTCCGTTTTAATTAACGGGGGCGAGTATCCGTGGGGGCCGCGCCTCTTCGTGTCGGATGTCCGACGTAGGGCGCGGCCCTCAAGTTAAAGGGTGAGGGAGGGGGTGAGGGGAGGGAAAAAAAAAGAAAACAGCTATCGATCAACTATCCCTCCGGCATTAGAAATGTATTTCTGCCGTGTTTTGTTTAATCCTCGAGAGCGCTGTCCGGCCAAAGCTTTCCATTCGTCGCCGTCGTTGTGTTTGCTCGGTTTTCGCCCTTAGGGTTGCCTCTTCGACTTTCGCGCCGGTGTTCGATCTACAAAAGCAACGTGCCCTAGCTATAGGGTATCCAAATACGAGAGTGTTGGCGTTTGTTATACCCGAACCTCCTAGGATTTCAGTGACGCGCTCTCCTCCCAGTCGGATCTCCTTTTAATCCTCGGCGGACCGTGGTCCTCGAAACACTGCGAACTCATCACTCGGCCTGAATTTCTCGAAATCTATTGTTATCTTTGTCACGTTGGATTCGCGTTAAATTCGACCGTACTTGGAAAAGGAAAAAAAAAAGATATCTAACGCCTACTAATCTAGTAGAGAGCTATTAAATGTTTCATTTGTAATCTTACTTGCAGATCCCTATAATATTTATAAAATACGAGATACGAGGTCCACATTTAATTAATATACATGAATGATGAAGCAGAAAATGTACTCAACGTTTTCGGTATCCATGCGTATACGAGTATCTCTCCGTCCCTGTTTATCTTTCATCTCGAATCTCGTTTCTTGCGCGAGAAAAATATCCGCGAGGTACCGCGGTGCCGTTTTCAAAGATACATCGGTCGCAATCTCGCGTATATAATTTAATTAAGAAGAGAAAGAGAGAGAGAGAGAGAGAGAGAGGAAACGAGAATAAACGAACGGGAAAGAAGACTTACACGATTAACGCGCCTTTTCAATTTTTGGCTAATTAATTCGTCGACTGAATGACGCGCCCTTTAAAGTGGTTGCAAAAAGTGAGCGCACACACGAGGGAAGAGTCAGAGAGGATGGGTGATGACGGGGGTGGAAATAGTTGTAAAGGGCGGAATGCCGCGAGCACGATAACGCCGCGAGCGGGCAAACGTAATAACTGGCGACGATATTAATATTTTAAATTCAATTTAAATTCAATTAAAGTTATATCCCGCGGTATACTAGTAGCAGTCGTTGCCCATTGCGAAAGCGGTGATCATGATGGAAGGAATTACGAAAGAGGAAGGAAGGAAGGAAGGAAGGAACAAGGGACGGACGGACGGAAAAAAAAAAGAGGTCGGTCGCCGCTCCGGTTCTTGCTTTGTGCGCGTGCGGCGTACTTACTCCTAATTATTGCGCCGCATATTCGTTTCCCCGAGCTTTCTCGTTTCCGTGATGACAATTCTTCTGTTTGTCCCCCGCACGAGTCCAATTAACGATTTTTCGTCGCTTGTCGATTAGTCGGCGATGATTCTTTGTCTCTGCGAAAAAGCGCGACGATAATGATTGGCTCTCTCTTTCTTCTCTCTTTTTCTCTCTCTCTCTCTCTCTCTCTCTATAAGGCTTCGTTAAATATTATTTTTGAGTAATATTTTTGAAAACTAATTCTTGCGTGCGTAATTGATTTTGTCGAGCGACTTTATCGTTTCGAACGTAAATGATAAAGCTTTTCCTTTAGCGGATTTTCGAGTGACTATCCGAAGGTTCCCGTGCTTGTCGACCGCATTGAAAACAAGAACATATTTGAATCGTTGACGCCCACCAGTCGCGATGGTAGTACGTATTTAGATCGAAATGAAATTTCCATTATGCAAATACGCGCAGATGCATGGAGTGCGTGGTCGAGCTATCGATTCGCCTCGGCGGCGTCGCGTGCAACGCATTCGTTATCTAAATACGGTTTGTCGTCTTTTCGAAACTCGACCCACTTTTTTGCATTTGTCAACGACATTTTGATACGCTCGTTTTTTTTGTGCGTAATCGTCTCTCTCCCTTGTTTAAATATAATTTTCTTTCTCTCTTCCTTTCTTTGATGGAATCCGTGCCGTCTATTACTCAAGAATAAATTCCGGAAAAATCCGGGAGAACGTCGGTCGGACGAAGAAGAAAACGCAACTTTTTAAATTCAAATAATTCGATTGTTCTTGATTCTTCACGCTAAATATAGATCGGACGAATATATAGCCGGTACGTAAAAAGAAAGACGGCGAATTAAGAATTTATAATTTGCATCGATCGCATTATACATTGTGAATTCCGCGGAGATGAGATATGACTATCTGAGATATCGCTCTGTCAGTTAGCGAGCGTACACTTGAATTATATAACTTATACGTGTTCATATACGATATACATGTATGTATGTGTGTGTGTGTGTGTGTGTATATATATATATAATTTGCGTCGAATACATCTTCTATCTCTTCGAAAACGAGCTGCATGAGAGAGAAATGTCTCGTCGAAAGACTCGAGGGCGCGGCTTCTCATATACGATATACATGTATGTATGTGTGTGTGTGTGTGTGTGTGTGTGTGTGTGTATATATATAATTTGCGTCGAATACATCTTCTATCTCTTCGAAAACGAGCTGCATGAGAGAGAAATGTCTCGTCGAAAGACTCGAGGGCGCGGCTTGTACCTATTTTGCAAGCATGCGTACACCTCGTGGAATTTTACGGGCTAAGAGGAAAGGCTGAAGTAACGGCACGATATCATAAGACTCGGGGGCAAGAGGGCGGAAGAGAAGAAGATTCAGCTCGTCGAGCAGAGAAAACGTGGTAGCGACAACGATTTCCATCCACTCCCGCCTTTTTCTATATCGTAGAAAATGATTTGCATCTCTTTTGCAACCATCTCTTCGTCATTCTTGTATATGTATGCGTGCATACCGCAATTTCTCGTGAAATTTAAGAAACGTATATAAAGTCAATTTGGAGACGATTTTTTCTTGACGAATATATCGAGGCATTAATAATTTCCGAATTATAAGCGATTGAGAAACAAGAGTCTTTAAAATCAAATTAGTCTTTTTGTAAATTAAACTATATTTTTCATTTAATTTCAATTTAATTTAATGGATTTTAATTTGAGATTTGGTTATACAAAAATATGAGAAAAAAAATTGGAAATTCTCAAAAGAATGATTTTTTCAACATTTTTGCTACGGAAAAATCGACTACAAATTGGAAACTCCATAGAATCTGTTATTAATAGAAAATATGGTGATTTTGGGACACTCTATATGTACATATATATCCATATGCGTGCAGTTATTAAAATCACAATTATAATCCATTTATTCATCTATAACTTTAATCACGAATCCTAGCATTTACGTGGATTATGCGCTGCTATCCGTCGTATCTTCGATGGATTTACGCGTCGAAATAATTGGCCGAATATCTTCCGCGGCCGCGATCGAACTCTCGTTTAATCTCGTGATTACGTTAGCGATCGCGCATTTTAATTCACGTGCCCGCGCGCGATTGCCATTTTTCCTGAACATCCAATTTGCGCGTAACGTTAATCTCGTTTCCTCGTTAATACGTCTCACCGATCTCTTCGCTCCCGTCTCCGTGCGTTACGAGAATGAGAGATAGAAATTCATCCCGCGTACGTGTGCAGCATCCTTTAAAGTTTACGACGGCCGGCATACGTCACGTTGAACCCTCACCGAGTAGCGAAAAAAGCTCGGGTTTAGCCTAGCTTGGTCGCAAAAGTCGACAGACATATGCGACTGCAATAACGCGATGAGATAACCGCCTCTCGTGATGCATTTCCTCTTTTTTTTTTTTTACGTGCTGCTGCTCTGCAAGCTACAATTTTCCGAGACCGCGAAGTCGACTCTCGCACAAATTGCAGACGGCTGCCGATGCCTCTTCTTAATTGTCCATCACAAGGATAATAACGCGGTAATGTTATCGCGCCGCCGTCATACGTGATAATACGACGTTGACGAATTTTAATTATAGAGTAAAAACCCATGTTCCATTCATTTACGATAAAGAACGTCGTTAGTCATGGTATTCGATTACATCGTCCGGTACGGTACGGATTTTTCTTGAAATTATCCCGTCAAGTGCGCTTAATGTTCTCCAAACTTAATGACAATGCAGTTTCAACGATGAAATCGCATTCATGGCGCGCGGATATTAACAGTATACTTTTTCGTAACGTCTATTCTTCGCAATTTCTTCGTTTAAGGATCGTCTATTACCCTCGTAAGTTATCGATGAAAACCTTTTTCGGCACTGGCTGGGAACTCCGGCTGGCTTTTTCGCGAATTTTTCCAGGGGAAATTTCTCGTTCAGGCCACATCTATTCGCGAATTCGGGAAAGCGATTCGGCCGTGTCGTGAAAGCCGGACGTTCGAGAAACTTCCAGCCGTGAATGTATATACGTTTAGAGAAAGAGAGAGAGAGAGAGAGAGAGAGAGAGAAAGAGTGGTCACGTCTCTCGAAACGGGTTAAAGACTTTTACGACCGGCCTCTGGAAACACGTTTCATTGCCACGCTCCGTTCCGTTCCGCTTCGTGCCGCGGAAAGAAGGGTTGGACTCAGACGGTTCGTGAGACGGCCTCACTTCTTCGTGACGGAATTGCGGGCGAGAGCGCCTCTTTTTACGTTCGTGAACGACGTAAAAAAAGGGAGGCGCAGACCCGACACTTGACGAAATCGCGTACACCTTTATTTTGCGGAAACTCGCGCGCGTCGAGGCGTTGACGATTATTCGTGACTTCATGAACCGGTGAAGAACAATAGCAGCTCGTTGTAATTGTACGCAGTATGTTTCACATAATAATAAGATGCGTTTTGCACACAATACTATGAATAATTAGGAAAAGAATTGAGTATTTAATCAAGTTTTTCTTTTGTTCTCATTTCTCATGGTAAAAGAAGATGTAGCGTATACTTTACGAGTAATCGTACAATCTGCAGTAATTATAGCAATTGATAATTTGTCAGTAATTGCTTTCTTAATGTAAATTGCCTGCAATGATACATATTGGAGCAATTACTGTAGAAAACAGCTCCTATTGTACGATCGCGTCGCGCCGGTTTCGCTTACATGTACGGGGCGCATGGCAAAAATATCACCAACGGACGTTGAAAAATACTCGTCGTAACTATGTTGTCGTGGTAAATAGTGGAATGAAATAAGAAAAACGGCGTGGAAATATGACGCGATGCATCCAGCGGGATACGACTGGAACTTGAAATTTTCAAACTAGAAATTTGTTGGCTACGTGCTGCATGAGAAAGCACCTCGGAGATCTAGGGAAGTTAATTCCTCCAAGATAAAAACGAAATTGATGACCGTAAAGGAAATACTAACCCAAAATTGCCTCGATAATCGCAATTTATTCGAATTAATAACTTCTTCATTTTTCTCTCTATATATTTTTAATTTTTCTGAAATATTGATTGTTTTTACACACACTTTTAAGATCCCGGTATTTTACCATTTGTAAGAGATGCTAAATTTTTCGAGATACGCCAAATGCTTAAAGGCAGCTAAACTAGTCTAAAATAGAAGAAGCATTCTCGCTCTGTCCGGCGCGATACTATCGATTCGCCTGGACGCGCAAGGACGATTAATAAATTGCTTCCGTTCAATTATGGACCGTGATAAATCGAGCCGTCTACAGGTAGTCGCCTGACTCGTCAGCGAGGAAATTGAGCGACGCCCTCCCCTCTCTCTTTCCTCCCCTTCCCTCTTTCTCTTTCTCTCTCGCACGATCGGGCACGTACACTAACACGTACGCGTGTCTACAGCCTCGCAAAGTTGGGAGGGAAAATTGAAAAGTTAGTCTCGTCGAGATTGACTACCCCCGATCCCGACGCGGACCGTTCGTGGATGTTTCCGCGGCAGTTAAACCGGAGGGAGGTGCGCGCTGAAATCGGCTTTTTCGCGTTAGTCGTAATAATGCGGTTATCCGAATTCGATGGTGTCACGTAGTGTCGCGAACCAAGTTTACGAAACTTGTTTGCGAAACTGAAGTTTGCCAACTTTTCGCAGCCTTAGAGCTTCGCATCGTTCACCGTTTACCTAGGATATATGTAAGTTCCTGGAAAGAATATTAACTTTCTCAGAAAAGAGTTGTGCCGCGTGTTGCAAATCGCATTAATACACTGTTATCGATCCGCGGAGCAGAATGCAAAATTTTGCGGGATGTTGAAGAGTTTAATATCGAGATATTGAATATTGTTTCTTTTTTTCCTTTTTTTTTAATTTTTTTTTTCTCTCTGCGAGCGCGAAACAGCACCGGCGTGCCGAGGAGCGTTGCACGGTCGGTCGAACGACAAATTCGTCGTCTCAACATCGTGGAAGGTAACACGGTTAAGCGACAGGATCAATGCCGGGGTTATACTCGGCTCCGGTCTTAAGCGAGTTACTTTAATCCAATCGCAAACAGGATGGGATCCGATTAACCCATGTTAGCCAGCTATTTCCAGCGATCCTGATGCATCAAGCTGTGCCTCAAGTTCTCACACCGCTCTCTCTCTCTCTCTTTTTCGACTATATCTCTCTTTTCGGATTTTAACAATGAAACTTTAATATTGTTCAACAAGCGCAATGATATATATAATTATTTCTCGAAAGAGAGAGATTTGATAATATTTCGGAAATATTAACTTTAAGCAATGAAAAATTTAATTAAATACGTTGAATAATCTATGCTAATTTAAAAAATCATGAGCTCTTTTCCTTTTATTAAATGAAAAAACTAACCCATGTTAGCCAGCTATTTCCAGCGATCCTGATGCATCGAGCTGTGCCTCAAGTTCTCACACCGCTCTCTCTCTCTCTCTCTTTTTCGACTATATCTCTCTTTTCGGATTTTAACAATGAAACTTTAATATTGTTCAACAAGCGCAATGATATATATAATTATTTCTCGAAAGAGAGAGATTTGATAATATTTCGGAAATATTAACTTTAAGCAATGAAAAATTTAATTAAATACGTTGAATAATCTATGCTAATTTAAAAAATCATGAGCTCTTTTCCTTTTATTAAATGAAAAAACCAGGTGATTAAATACAACAATATGATATATATTTCACATACATGTAAAATGATATAATTCAACCGTATTTTTTGTTGCGATCATTATATCTCCATAAATTGTACTATTTAATAACGTTGCATCGTTCAAAGCTTTCCGCAGTGTAATGCGATTTTACGCGTTTTGTTCGTCAGCGATATCGCACACATCATTCGTTGCTTTCCACAGTGATCGCCACATTTTCCGCATTGCAACAAGAGGGAGGGGAAAAAAACCGAGAGTCGAGACCGAGCTGCTTTATTGTACCGACATGACGGATTCGGTGAACATTAGCACCATTAGCGCAACCTGCATTCGGGATCAAACGCTACGGGTTGCTTCGTTCCATCAATAACGAGCTCCTATTGTTCGTGTCTGTTTTCTGCTATCTACCATTCTGACCGAACGAAACGCGAAAGAAGAGAGAGACGCGAAATTTTTTGCCGACGTACTTCCACGAGGATGCGAAACAATATTGGACGAAACATGAGAGACGCGTAGCTAGCGACATGGCATAGAAAACGCTCGGAAAAAAATGGTACAATGATAATAATGAAATATTTTTGCGACGCGTGTAGTACAGAAAGACAAGTATGAAGAGAAATATGACGAGGGAAAATACAGGGAAATAAACAAAAGTCGATTTTTAATTGCGTTGACAGATTTTCCACACGCATCGATTTCAAAATCACACGCGCGTGTGCGTGTGTACGTATACATAAATACACTCGATTGACTTACTTATTAATGTAGGATCGCATCAACGAGAATTTACGTTCTCGGATGTCGCACTTCGTTAGCCTTGTCTTTTTCGACGGAAAGATCTCCCGAGAATTGAATCGGGTGATCTAATTCAGAAAGTTTCTCGCGATCCGAGACGCTATTTTACGGAGATATTATGCGATTTCTCGCACAAACTATACGTCTTCGTAGCTCGTTCCGCTCGTGGATAATAAATGCACATACTTTGCTCTTCGTACCTTCATTTATCTGATAGATTCTACGTAATCTTTGTACTTGAATTTTTAATCGACGTTTCTTTTCTTTTCTTTTATCTATTTTTCTTTTAAAATTGTAAAGTTATTATTATTAATTTTTTTTTGTTATTAATTATATGACAACCACGTTGCATGTATAATGACAATAGCCACGTGCGTTTTCCGTAGATTCTTTTCGCGGGTTCCGCATTTTCCGATGCATTAGAAACTACTCCGAATAAATATTGTCTACGCATACATACACACGTACACGAATCCTCTTATCTCTTTCATCGGCGATAATAATGAAACGTCTAAATAGCCGACGGATTACAGATGCATCGGTCGGATAATTGCGCACAGGTTCGGCGAGTTGCGTCGAAATTTTCGATTCATTAGCGTACTCTCACGGCTCTATATATGTATATGCTTGTACACGGAATGATGGGAAAGCTGCAGCTGATCGAGGGAAAATAATCAGTCCCGCTTTTCGCGGCTTGCGTTGGTTTGCAACGCGTTAAGCCACCCGCATTAAATACGCGCCGCGAAATTCGTCGAAATGCGATGGTTATTAAATTACTAGGGAATACGATAGGCGTGTATATATATATATAATTTTTTTCTATATCGCCTTAGGCGATTTTTTTCTTCTCCAGATCGCTCGCGAAACATTTCTAGATTTTACAAAATTCGCATGTTTAACTCGTTCGTTCGCCTTTGTCTTTTTTTCTTTGACAAAATTGATTTTTAATATCCGTGTGATAACGTTTTACTTTGAATTAGCGCGGATTAGCCTGGTTAAAAAAAAAAAAAATTCTGTAATAACGAGAGAGGACAACTTTGTAAGAATTCATATTAGAGGGAATTATTCCTTTTAATTTCCAAAAATATCTCGTGGTCTATTTGATTAGCCTAAGATGGTATTTCAGTCCCTCTCTTTCGTTTAAGGGTCGACTCGAGTGGTTTGTGTCGCGTCCATTGCAGAGATCGACCGCTTTTTCGACCGATTCCCGTGTACAGTTCCGTACTTCTTTGGGGTCTTTCTCGTTTGCTAATGACGACATTCTCCAATCCCCAGCGGCCGCTTTACAAATGTAGCCGGCCCTCGGACCACCCGAGATAGACCCACGTCTTTACGGGCCAAGTTTTTAATCGCTCAGCTTTCAGATCCGCCTGCGGCCGCACTTGACTACCGTTTCGCTCAAACTTGCCGAACGATAGAGGGAGATATTGGGTCATTTCATTTCTTTCATATTTCTTTTTACGGACGGTTTTTATTTTATATTATTCGAGATTACCACTGGCCATACTTAAATCTTTTCCGTATAATACGTCGCAGCATAAATCTGTTTTTCTTAAAATTAAATACTACTTTTGCTGCTGTTGAAATATTTTTTTTGTGTTTAATATTTCTATCTTATCAAAAATATAATGGCATAGTAATAAGATTTGCGAGGAATCATATATTCCTGCAATATGTAAAAGCCACAAAAAATTGGAAGTATATATATTATGCGGTTTTGATAATTAATAGAGAAATATTCCAGAAAAGGATTAAATAAATAAATTTTCAATCGCAAAATTGAAGAAATAAATTTATGCATTATAAGCAAAAAGAAACAACGGATTACGGGATTACTATTGCGCGTTCGCATATTGGAAATATTAATTATCGTTATTACATTAAAATTTTAATTAATGTTATATTCCTTACAATAAACGAGAGAAAAATAACTGTGGCAATACTTGTATATACATAAATATTATTCGAACAGCTCTTTAAAGTTTAAAAGCGTATTATGAAATATCCACGGAAAATTCTAAACAATGAAAAATATATATATATTACAGAATGCATCATAGATATTAATTTACGGTTAAAGAAGAGAAGAACACTGAATTCAGTGCGCGCGAGAAAATAGCGTATAAAACTGATTGTCGGAAAACACAACAGGAAATTTGTGATGTAAAGGCAAAAGTTTCGTAAAAGTTTTTCATCATTTTCCGATAGAGAAAGAGAGGAAGAGATATACAAGACCGAAATGTGGTATCGTCTATAAGTAGTACGTGTGAGGAAACCTGAAAGGAACGAGGCAAGAGTCCGGATGGAAAACTTTGGCGATCTCCGTGAGTCGGGAGCGGGGATGGGGGAAGAGAGAGAGACAGAGAGACGAGGTTGGAATTCTGGGCGCGCGACAAGAGGCAGGACGCGACGACAGGTAGAACGACGAGGGTGGTGAATTACCCCCCGAAACGAAGAGGGACGAGAGGAAAATATCCGTCGGTGGCGAGCCAATGGGGATCGAAGCCGCAGAAAAGCCTTTGGTAGGAACCCCGGATGGTGACCCTCTCGTCCGCTTTTCTCGTGGAGCTTTCCACCCTCGCTTCACTTCCCCTCCTCTCTCCCGGCTCTCGTAACATCCCTCTTTGCCGTCGACGGAATCATAGAAGTCGTGCAAAGCCGATCGTACCGCACTGTATCATGTAAGTTTCTTCCTCTCGCTCCCTGTGTGTCGCCCGAATTCGCTCTCTAATATTCTCGAAATCTGTCATTTTTACTCTCTCGTCCGCCGAAGGCTGACACGAATGGAGGAAATAAAAAAGAATGCACTCTTGTGAAACTCGATTTTTAGGCGATCACGTTTCTCCTTTCATCATGATGAATCGCTTAGACTGCCGTGAATACCGCACTCACTTGTAATTCAAAACCCGGCTGGCGGTATTTTGGATTTGACTTACGATTTGCATAGATTTGTAGTTGTTTCTCCTTTTCACAACGTATATATTTTATACGATATGCTATATCAGTCTTTCAATCTCTGCGTTTGAATCAAATTTGAAATATAATAATTTGTTTCCGGAGCTTCTTTCCGCTAGTTTCGTTACCAATCAGGTTACACAAGATTAAGTTCCGACATGAGAAACTCCCTCAGAGACACGCAGCGAGGTTCGACGGTTCGATTAATTAATTAACAGGCATTATCGGACTTTGACGGCGAGTTGAGCCGTGTAGAAGGCTGCACTTTCTGCCCCTCGAGAGAAACGCATGCGTATAATAGTACTTTCAGGTGCATAATTTAATTTCCGCTGCACTATACCAGCCGCTGTTTTCTACTCGTTTCTTCTTTTGTCTTGTCCTCTTCTTTTCTTGTCGCCCGCAAATAAACAACGGACCGACTGCATGCCATTAAGATTTTTTTCCTTTCTCTCGACGAACGAAGAAGTTCTCGCGTTGTCTCTTTTTACACGGTGACAAATAAGAAAATAGTTTCACCGTCGTCGACATTGTTATTCCTTGAGCGAAATTAACTCTCATAGGGATTCCATTTTGCTGTTGTTATTAGCTAATGGTACCAGCTGAAGTTCTGCGAAAATTCGAAAACCGGGAACGTAGGAGTAGCGATGGGGTAAATATGTGTACGTAGAATCTAATACAAGTCTCTCCCTAACAATTATTAACAAAGTTACGGCTGCTAATGAGATTGACATTTCCAACGTCAACGGCAAGATATTTGAGTAGAGAAACTCTCAGACACGCATATGTAATATGCTTATTTAAATAATAATTATCAATTAAGTAATGTGTGGATTATATATTGGTTTCTTTTTTTTCGTATTAATTTTCTCTCTTGTGGAAAATTCTTGTACCATTTCATTCTCAACGATTCGATGAGAGAAACACAATTTCCAATTGCTATCTCATTCATCTCGCTACTTTCTCATTTACGTTTCCTTTTCTCTCTCTCTCTCTCTTCTCTCGCGGGGATTACTCCGTTCGGTAGATCGAACAACCCTCGGCAGATTTCGGTCGTCACGTGACCGTAAAACTTGCCTGATTTATCGTAATTGTCGACAGTCGCGAATCCTTAAGGCACCGACGAGAAATTGCGGAGCTGGTTTCCGGTTCGGTGAAACGCCGCGAAGAAGCTCGCGAGCTTCCCCGGGGAGAAACGACGGTTTCTTTTCGCGTGGGAAATTTCGGGGCTGCTCGACGACCCCTGCGCTTTATCTACACGGCGTCGGTGATCTCTCGGTCCCGCCACGACGGGAGATTATACGGCGGTGCTTGAATTAAACGCCAAAGTAAATTTCACTTGCAATAACACAGGCTTGCGTTACGTTATACAGAGATGGTCGTCATCGCTTATTTTTCATCCTCGCGCCGGAGTTTCGTGATATCCCGCGATATTGTCGTGTCGTGTCTCTCCTCGTGCGTGCGCCGGGCTCGTCGCGAGCTTTAATTCCGAACCGATATAATCCGCTTATTCAGAGGGCGCTTATTAATTTTTAGGTTGATCGAAAAAAATCGGAAAAAAGAGAGATAAGAGGAGGAATAAACGCAGGACCAGACACATAGGAATAGATCGTGTATCGGCATGATGATGGAAGTTCGTACACGGTGGAACATCTCTCCGTTTTATTTTTTATTTTGCTACCGATTCTCAAAAATCGGCCGTTATATACGGAATTTTATGTACCGTTGAGTGACGTTTATTCCGCGATCGTCGCTTTTGTTTGCGCTACGGGCTCGAGGAAAAGGGAAAAGCTAATCGAGAGAAAAGGTATTGCTCCACTCGATCTCGTCGGAAAAATGTCGGGTTTTATAAAAGAAAATAAACGACGTTGCTCTCGCGATCGCGGGACCAAGAGACTCGCGTTGCCTTTTTTTTTACGTGGCGTCTCTCCATTGTTGTTGCTGCTTTTATAGGGATTATTTTTACGTCAATTTTTGAAGAAATAGAAATAAAACTGGGATATATGTACTATTTTTAAGCTCTGCATTAATATAAAATACACAATCATTTATAAATCATGATACAAAATATCGCCGTTTTTTATTAATCGTTATTTATTATACAAACCGAAACTGATCCTTTATAGTAGTTGCATGACTAATGGTTGGAAATTAATTTTCCAGAGTTCTTTTCATACATATACACATATACATACACACACATCCGTCGCGTTCTATTTCGGCGTTCGTTTGTTCCGTCGAAGGTTTGATCATCACGATTACCTTTTTACGACGAAAATGTTCGTCGGAGCTTTCAAGCTTTGTCACGTATAACGACGGCCAGTCACGATTCGGGCCACCTTCAATGCGCCGATTTCAATTTCGCGGGATAAAAACGCGTCGCTGAATGAGATGAGACGGATCCCTTACATCGGTTTTCTATGTAGGACGTATCGGAGATGTCCTGCGCTATTCCTTCCCTCGTGTTTGGCTTTCAATATCTATGAAGAAAGTGCGCCACTTCAGAGACATGTCATGTATCGACGACCCGAACTCGGATACTGAAAAATATAGCATCGTCACGGGAGGAACATATATTTTGACAGGCGCGATAAATGATAGAATCAAAGTCGCAATGTCATCGTTAAAATGAACTCCGACGCTTTTAACTCTGATTCGCGCGTTTATCAATACCCCGTGCGTTCTTTTTATAAAATCGAAAAAATTGAAGCGATCCTGAATAATCGATTACGAAATCATTAGATATGCGACGACGTCATATTTGAAAAGAACCTTTATGTATCCTGCGCTTTATAATGACAAAAGATTTATTTTACCGTATAATTATCAGATAAGAAGATTATTAATATTTTTTTTCTAAATGTTTATTTTTTGAACATAATGGACGCATAATTAATTTTAATCATATAAAGAATAATTATAATATAAATGAAATATAAATAATTTATAAAATAATTCTTAACATTTTTGAAAGCGGATTTCTCTCTTTATAGTGTTAGCATTATTTTCCGCAAAGATTTCTTGAATCAATCTTGCAATATGAATAATTACACTTAAAGAGGCGAGCATCTTAGAAGAGTATAGTTAATTCTCTTTGCAATATGCACAATCTTTTTGATTAATAAAGTTTCGACCGAACGAAGAAAATATTTCGAAAAAAACTTGAATTATTTTCTATTGATCTAACATAAAAGATAAAGTGCAAACTGAGAGATGCAACAAATATCTAGTAAAATCTAATTTAATCACGGAACGCTTGATTTATTATCAAAGACGCAAACGTAACGTATCACCGCGTTGTAAATGTGCGCAGAGAAGAGAGGCACAAGGAGGCTAACGATTTCCAGTCGGGAAATATTGATATACGCTGGACGCATATTTTTATGGAGTGTATGGTGGAAGGGGGGCCATAAAAATCGGTCGGATACACGGTGGGGACGGCGGCGGCCGTGTCGAAAGAATCGTAAAAATTTCACGCACGCGCTCTCGCGGCCGTGCATTCTTTACTTAGTCGTTCGCGCTCGCGATCCCAACAAACCTATAAGCCGTAAACAATAGTTACGCCCGGTATATAAGGCGCGTCAAATTATCAAGATATATATTTCTGAGGTACCCCCGGTGCGCAGCTGAAAGGCTGAGGGGGAGGAAGGGGGGCAGATACGAGAGGGTGGAAGGAGGAGAAAGTTAGACGAGGGCAGTGAGGAAAGGAACGGGAAGCTTTCGCGTAAAGGAAAAAGAGGGAGAGAGAACGGTTCGCTCCTCCGGATGGTTGGAAAATCGACAGAAGGGGGTGAGAAAGGGCGCGCTCCACGTAGACATCCCCAACAGCTCCATTGCACCCCTGGGGTCTGTATTAATGATATAATATTTCTTTGATTCACCGAAGCGGCGTACTTTAACAATCACTCCTTTCACTCTCACCCTCGCGGGTCCCGAGTTGATCCGCGTTTCCCCTCTTTCTCTCTCTCTCTTCTTTCTTAAACAGCCTGGTGGGGGAAGAGGGATAAAAGGAGACAGTGGACGAGTTGAAACGTAGTTTCAACCAGAGGAAGACCCGTTTCGCGTCCCTTAGAGCGCAGATAAATTACATTCATGTTCTCCATCCCTCGCGCGTACTTCTCCCCCACGCTCGCAGCCAACCACCTCCGGGCATCGCGCGAGTCCCCGGAATGTTCGAATCCGTCGGAACGTTGACGGAGACGAGATTTGAGAGATGAGAGGAGCACGGAGTGAAGCGGAGTTTATTTAAATCAGAAATAACTCCTTATACTCCGTTTTCCCACACCGCTGGAGTATATCCTGCAGCCTCTATTTCTCGCTCTTTCTCCCGCCCAACCCTCGTATCGCATAACCCCTTTTCCCGGCCGTTCTCTGCATCGAGATTCGCTAGAAACTTAGCGGATGACTTGTAACGCTTAAACTCAGTGGTAACAAAGTTTCCATTTCTATATTCGTTATAATAACAATCCAATGACAGAATGTCTGTTTTTATCGTGGTACAACCGTCATCTCTCTCGGCCATAAATCTGGCTAATATATACCTTTTCTGAGGGAAAATTTTATCAGGCATTAGCTTTCTTTGCAATGTTTTTATTTTAAATATTATATCTATAAACTAGATGAAACTGTCAATTATAAATGATAAAATTAAATGCAACTACCTTGCGGATATCGTATCATATATCTCTCTCTCTCTCTCTCTCTCCATCTTCTATACTCGCGTATATTTTCTGCGAAAACATGACAAACTCAGGAGACTGGATGATAGTAATCTCTATGGTTGCCGAAAAGCGCGATTATAGGATTTTCCGAAGAACTATATTTCCCTTCTCCGAAAGTCTTCGAAATACGAGACGTGCCGCTAAAAAAGTACACTCGCGGGAATTCGCGAACTTGAACGGACTTATTTACTGGAAGCGAATAAATTTCGGCGAAGTCTGGCAAGCGAAGTTGAATGACGGAGCGGAAGGACGAGAAGAGAACGCGCAAGGGTGACCTTTTCTTTGAAGGGTCGATTTTTGAACGAGGACATAGACGACCCTCTTCGATTCACATTGGAACCTTAAATGCCATACCGCGGGATTTCTCTTTCTACACACAACTGCATCTCTATATACACACACATAACGCATACGCGTTCGCGAAATATATTGGTAGGTGGATGTTTATGGCGGAGTGCGAGTATTCGATTCAATAATGTCTTTTATGGCTGACATCGAGGCGAGTACCGCGGTTCCTCGACGGCGAAATGTTAGGAAGCTCGTGGCCAGAGGAGGACTGCCGCGGATAATCCGGGATCACAAAAGGATCGAGGGAAGGCTGGCTCGAAGGAGGAGGACACGAAAAGGGGAGCCTATATACCATATGTCACCGTGTGGCGAAACGTGTTTGTCCTGGGATTGTCGATCTAATTCGATCTTGATAAAGATAGGGGAACGAAGGAGAGAGTCATATATATCGAATGTTTAAATAAAGATTAAATAAAATAATAACGTTTAAAAATAAATATATAATTTTAATATAATTAATCAAAGATGTAATATTAATACAATTGAGCAGAAGAGTGTCAAAAGATAACATTGAAAGCGCGTTGTTTTTTATCAATAAAAAAAAATATGGTAACACCTAAACATACTTCGTGAATAAAAGAAAAGGAACAAAAATTCTGATATAGATACGCGATGTTCTCTTGAGCCCGAAGTCAAGGAGATATATCGATATATAAATGTATTCACAAAATAATAAAGTCCTACAGACACAGTGCTTCTCTCGGTGATATACGGCCCCATAAATGTAATCCCCCCTCCTGATATCTTTGCAAAAAATGGGGTGTTCTTTCTACGGATTACGGTATACACCCGTACGATTATCATCGCGCCACCCTCGTTCTAAAATTTTCCCCCACGATTGGATACATGTTGCTGCATTTATCGTGCATATTAAAAAAAATTCCAGCTGCCTAGAAAAAATTGACTTTTTCTTTGATCGTGTTGCCCAATAATCAATGTTGCATTCTTGAAATAAACCGCGAAACTCTTCGTGCGATAATTGGTTTTAAATATTCGTCGCACGGATAGTAAGAAGTAAAATACGATAGTTGATCTCGAATTAGGATGATCGATGGATTAACGTCGGCGAAAGCGGAAATAAATTCAGTAACGATAGCGTAATGAATTGTATTTATTTAATAGACTTGAAATCCGCCACTCGCGAAAAGTATAGCACTCTCGATCATAATCAAATGCGGCCTATGACGCGGAGTGCGCGGCGATGAATGATTACAAATGGTCGGTGGGGAAAACGTTTCCCGGATAGTCTATGAAATCCGAAACGCTTTTGAAATGTCACGATAAAATGGCAAACAACGCGAAACATCCGGCAGCGAAAACGTTATACCCGAGCCGGTCAACGAAGAATGCACTCATTTGGGTTTTGTACGGCGTGCGAGAACTGAAAAAAAAAAATAGAGGAGGGAATAAACGCCGCGTGTAGAAAATTGTCGGTACATGCTTCGGTGCTTCGTAAAATACAGCGGCCGACCGTAACGATGTAACCGCTTGCTCGATAATTATCGACGCTCTGAATTTGTCTATAGTTTCGCAACACGGTCTTTTATCCGACCCGTTGTGTTGTCGAGCAAAACGAGAAACACGGCATGTGCAAATCGTTCACGAATCATAGCACAAATTTTATACACGCACATACACAATAGAACACACTCGCTCATTTAACGTTATACACGGCAACTTTTTACGAATTTATACCATTAAATTCTAATTATAAGCGCTGGTGTATGTACAGAGATACAAAAAGATTCTATTAATTAAAATTAAAATTAATTTGCTCAATATTTCTACATGTCACTTTTTTATTTCGATCGATCATTTTTTTGATTGGCTTATCGCTCGATAACGTTACGTCGTTCTCTTTTATTCGCCATTTTAATTTAGCTACTACGAGCGCGCTCGACGGATGAGAATTGTGAGGCGCCTGAATGAATCATTGTGCCGAAAATCGTGGGCGTTTAATCGTCAAAGGGACCAACCGTATGCGCGCGAGCGCGACATAAGAATAGATCCTGGATTCAGCGGATCCCGCGCGGAGGATTTTCGTCCCATTCGCACGGAAACCCAATTGCGCGGCTCTATGCGTCATTAGCGCTGGGAAACGGAGTTAACGCCGTTAAATCCGGGTTCGGTCCAGCCACGGTATTATTCGCACTTGCGCCAACCGTTCGTACGTATGTTCAGTCGTATGTGTCTCGCAAACCGCGTCGCCGCTGCGCGAAATGACGACCTCTCATGCGAAATACGAATAAATGATCGTTCGTCCTGACTAACTCGATTTCCGTCGACGAACTGCATACATTTTTTTTGTCACTCACATTGCCCGTCTCTCATCCCAATCGCCATTGCCTCTTTTCTCGAGGCCTTTTCCGCAACGTTTTCATCTCGAATACTGATTTAACAGTCATCGGAAAATTATCGCAGTGCAGCAATTATCGTGAATTTTTATCGTTCAACAAATTCGGCGATACAAAATTGTTTTCGCAGTACACACACACATCTAAAATTTTATAACTGATTTTTATTCTTGTCAACGAATTCAATTCATGGCGAATGTAAAAATGATACGCGTCGTACTCTTGTAACAGCGATTTGGAAAAGTCTTGATAATCGCGATCCGAATTAAGCGTTTTATACGTCGTGTTAGAGACAGAGGTGAACTTCTTATTTCTCTTTTGAATTTACTAGCAAGAAATTTTATTTTCCTCTGGTTTTATTAATATTGAATCTCATCGCTTTATCAATATTTTTCAAACATTCATGGCTCGTTCTCGAATATCTTCGATCTCTAATGAATAAAAATTGGGTCGCTGGCTTGATGCAAAATGAATTGCTATATAAATAGGAAGAATATTTGCATGTTTTCAAATCGCATTCTATATTACATTTATACACATAAATGAATTCTGTGGATAATATACAATATAAACAAATAAATAATACGGTGAGCCACTAAATAAATTATACTTTATATTCCATAAAACAACTTTTTATATTTATATTATGCGCGTTCTTAAAATTTTTATTTTATTGTACTGATCCTGTTATCCTTTCCGCTCGACCTGCATACATATAAGCCCTCTAAAAGAGTTCTTAAAATGTTTATTTTAATTGTACTGAAAGATTCAGTTAATCTTTTCGCGTATATATTTACCCTCAAAAGTTTATTTGCGAAGAACGCATATATATGTACATTCATACATTATATTCAATTTATTGTATTTATTCTTGTATTTTTATTTTGTGCACATAAGGTATTGCTGTCACGTACATAGCGAATACTTTCAATCTCAAACGCGCCATAACGGAAGGGTTAAATATGTCAAGATAATTTGTTCGCGGATACATACATAAGTATACATATTGTTTACGCGTCGTGAATTACAGCCGCATTATATCCGCCACATTAACAAATTGCTTTCTCACTAATTGAAAGATTATATCAGCCGCGGATCATAGTCTGCGGATACAAAGGATAGTTCGTTGAAGTAAATACAAATATCGTACGAAGTAATACCGTTGTTTGCTTGGTGTTTCAGTTTTGCGTTTACAATTAATTAATTTGTCCGCTGCATGCGCCGTAATTAACGTAAGTGCCTGCGTCCAAATCCAAAATGCGTCGACGAAGTAAATTCAAAATAATACAACTAGCGTGACGTTACAATAATTCGTTCGTTTCGGTTCATTTTACGACAAAGAGTGACTGGTGAACACATTTGACACTTGTACAATACATTATAGGATTCTCTTACAATATGTAAATACATCGCCAAGTTTTCGTGAGAGTTTTATTTTAAGTTTAATCTAATATCTCTCTACTCTCTACGAAATTCGAAATTATCACCGGTGTCACGTTTGCTCGCGTTTGCATAACGGATATTCATTTTATTCTACGATGTTACCACGCCGTCTTAACGCCGTAATTTTCCTCAGACGCAGCACAAATTAAATTGTTACTTCTCTTTGTATTCTCTCTGCTTTACTCTAATCTTCATTTATTAACTAAAATACATGTAGAAGTAACTTAAACACAGCTGATTTAGGATATAAGTGAATTAAATATTGCAAAGAGATTATTCAATCAATAATAACGTGCTTGCGATAATATTATTCAACGCAGAAAACTTATTACAAGTCTGGGAATGAAGGTAACGTGAATATTAACGAGAGATACTTTATTCGTTGAAATTACAATTTCTCGATATTCTAAAATTTTCAGAGAGTTATCAAGTTAAACGCATAATAAGATGCGCTTTACGTCATTTTGCAGTACTCTACTTGCCCAAAGTACAATAACGACAAATCCAGCTGACTCGCCAAGTTGTTCACAATCGAGCAACGAGAGAGAGGCTCGCGCTTTTGTATATAAGAAACTATCATTCGCATTTTCAATACCATCCGCGTCTCATCTCCGACCAAGACGGTGGAGACACGATGAGGCTTTAAGTAATATCGATATCGACATGAAAAGGCGAGTACCGGACGCGGCAGAAGGAGAAAAACGCACGAAAGCGTGACAGAAACGAGCGAGCGTCGCGAATGCATCGATATTGAATTGAAAATGGATCGTACGGGTGAGGTAGAGAGGAAGGTGAAGGGAAAGAAAGAAGGATGAGAGACGGAAGGCTCATAGCTCGACGATGCGGCGAAAATATAATTCGCGATCCGTACATAAACATTCTCCGCGTTCTCTCTCTCTCTCTCTCTCTCTCTTTCTCTCTCCGTCCTGTCCTCCGCTTTTTATCCCCTTTTGCTTATCCATCGCTTATAGATCACGAGAGCTTGAAAATGCAGTTATCGCGAAACCTCTTCGAGACGATTACGTGCGACGTTTTATTAATTTTTTTCCGGTGCTTCCTCTCCCTTCCTCGCATCCGGCCAAATCAATTTTCTCTACATCCGGCTCGATTTCTGCCTCAGCGAAATGCTTTTTCCTCATTCTTTTGGTGCATTTAACTTACTCCCTTCTTGTCGACCGCGATAATAGAACGCGCGCCCGCTCGGGGGACGGCGCGGTGTAATGCTTTTTATTAAGTTTCCTCGATAAACGTACCACTTGACTGTCGCGGATGCGACTTGGCGACCTGAGTCTTCGGGGAGTTTTCCTTTACGCCGAGCTGCGCACGAGACCATTTAGAGAGATACAGGATTATTAATTTTATGAACACTCAAAGGAAAAAGGAAATTTAAGCGAAATCTATTTGATGTTTCAAAAGAAAGAGAGAGAAGAATGCTTTTCTTTTTTCGTTATATACAATTTGTTTTTACTTTTGACGAAGTTGCAATATAAATTTGTGATACGTAATATAGCTGGACGACATAGAAATTGCTTCATGAAAATATATTTTTTAAAGGAAGCAAATATATATTTCAAATAATATTTAAATAAAAACGTATCACATTTTTTTCCTAAAACCAATTGCTATTTTTTCGTCAACACGACGCGATATAATTAAAACGAAATTCTTGCTCATATAAATATTTGTCTCTCTCTTAAATTTTTCTGTCCAAGCGTGTTTACTATTCGAGCACAAGAGTTTCAGATATTTCATTACGACTTATATTCCGAGATAAATATAAAAATGTTTCCCGCTCCGTGTATATATTTTACTCTTGCGTGCATAAATCAGAAAAGAATCTCGACATATACAACTCTTCCAGATTAATTTAGGTTAAAGTAATCACACAAATTCGGATATGTCGCATTTTATCTCGAATCGTGCACGAGATTTTGTTCAACGCGATCGCAAAATCGAATAAGTAGTAAAAGCATATTTTGGTCAGACCGAGATATTCATGTATCTCTCATTACGAGTGTATGCCGATGTTTGACTTACTTAAATCACAGGCACAATTAGAACATGTCTCGAGTAATAAGAATATAATTATTGTTAGACATTGAGGTCGTGAAAAAAATTCGGCGAGAGAGAAATAATTAAAATTAATAAATATTTATTACAAGATACGCATACATTGAAAAAGAAATATATCTATTCAAGTATTCGAAGCATATGATCTACTTTGTTGGACATGTACATATCGCCGTGACTGACAAGATCATTTTCCTTTGTTGCAGGCATTTCTGGAAATGGCGGACGAGAATGCTGCAGCGACCATGGTGACCTATTACGCTTCCGGCATAGCCCAGCTCAGAGGCAGAGCGGTCTACGTGCAGTTCAGCAATCACCGTGAACTCAAGACGGATCAAACGCATTCTAACAACGCGGTCAGTAGCCCAACAAATGATGTCGCCAACACTTCTGAGGTCTGTGTTATACTTCTTGCTTCACTTCTTTCTTGCTTCATTAATCTCGGGGGGAGGGGGGGTTGGGTGCAGCTGCATGAAAACCACTACGCTCGCTAGACTAACTTTCAACCTTTCCCTAACGCACGCTCGCTTTCTTTCTCTTTTTTCTCTTTTTTCTCGTACACGACGTATGTATAAAAACGTTTTAAAGTAATATGGGAAATTATTAAACGGTTACATACGTCGAAGTTATCGTCGAAATAGCGTACTCTGTTAATGCGACTTTCGCGTAAATAACATTGACGTTTTGATAACGCTACATCTTTTCATTCTCACTTTTCTGAAGCAAGAGTATACTACATCGCCACATATGTTACGTCAATGACAGTGATTTCGATGCCTCGAGGCGTTGACCGAAAATGTCAAACGTGAGATAGCGATTCGTGTTGGCCTCGGTACAATAGATGTAAACTGCAAGGGTTAGATCGGCGAATCTAACCGCGCTTCGGTAACGTGTTATTTATGCAGACTAGTTAATTAAGCCACAGGTCCCTTACACATATCCTTGCCCGACTATCGAGGTAACATTCAACGCATGGCGCGAGGGAAGGAGGGAGATAAGGGGGAGGCAGAGACGGCCATTTCGCCGTCAAGTCAATTTAAACACACACTCGCGTCCGCAAACTCCGTTATAATTAATGTGTCCATAATTTATGAACGATCCCTTGGGCGCGAGCGCGGTAGTGCACCCCGGCTGCACACATTCCACTCCCTTCTCACCCCTTGTCTTCAGCGTGACGTGCACTGTCTGTCACGCATACCACTCGAAACTTGCGCGTGTCATCGTGCGCCGACCGGTCATCATTGGAACTAGTTAACTCGCTACGCAATTCGTAGCCCCGCGGTCGTTTCCAATGAAATTTGTCGGCGAATTAATTAGCATGCTAATTCGCCGGCGACTCAATTAACGGAATTCTATCAGAGTTTCGCGCGAGGCATTGAATGAAAAAGTACGCACGTTATTACACTCGGCTCAATCGCGATATCTTTCCTTTCTTCTTGAACATTTTTCATAAAGTAATTTTGTTTATCCAACCCACGTGAAACGTTTCCTCTCGTAGATATATCCGAACGACGATTTTGACGAGCGAACACAACGCGTCATTTTTTTCTCGCGGAAAATCGTGCGATGCCGATATTAACCATCCCCGTCAATTCGCCAAGTCCGTTGACGTCATAATTTCGTAAATTCTTCGATGCCACCCCGTGTCGATTCACCTCCCTTATCTCTCCTTCCCTCCCCTCCCCCCTCCGACTTACCAAACTGTCGGTTCCGTTCTCGGGGGACGCAACTTCGCAGTGGAAACGGACACCGATCCCACGGGGAATCCATCGGGAAAGTTTCTCGCGTGTGTATCGGCGGGGGTCTGCACGAAAAATAATAAATAAGGGAGTAAATGGCACACGGCGACGCGCGTCGTCGTCGTCATTGTCGTCGTTGCCGCCACCGTCGATGTTCTTTCTTGAGCGGAAAGTTTTCGCACACGTGACCGTGGAAACTTTACAATTTACAGAGTTTATGGAACCGCACGACGCGCCACGATTTCGCTCGCCGAGGAAATTCGTAACTCCCGTAGAAAATTCCCGCACGCAAGTCTCACGTTATCCCTTGCACATGCGTGTCGCGACGTCGTCTAGTTAAGAGTGGATGCGATCGTAAAACAAGGGGAAGAATTTAAAGCAGTTTTTTTTTTTCATGTGTAGTTTTTACCATACACTTTTTTCATACGCCGATTTTATTTCCGACAAGAGTTGAAGTCGTTTTCAACTTTTCTTCGTGAAAAAAATTTAATTTGCGTCGTTTATTTTTAAAATCTCTCTCTCTCTCTCTCTCTCTCTCTCTCTTCGAGATACACATTAAATATATCTGAAAGTAAATTTTATTATGAGATAATATTCACTTTAAGCATTTAAGTATGTTTACTAAATTGAATTTGCTCCTGCTTGCTCATTCTCTCAATATTAAATGACTCGTCGATTTAACTTCAATTTAAATATTTAGTAAAAGAAAATCAATCGCACGAGTTCCATTGGAAATATAAATTTCTCTACAATTTGTGTATATCTCTATATATTCTTATATTTGGAGTCGTATATATCTCTCCAAGTATTACCGAAGTAATATTGAAAGATAAGATTATATTGGAATAACGTGAAAATTTTTGATTGTGGTTGTAAATTTTCTTTAAGATAGAATTCAGCGCATGGAGAAAATATTATTTCTATATTGCTGATTTATTCGAGAATAAAAGCTCTTCAATTTTATTCTCTCACTAAAATTTAATTTGTTTTCCATTTCTCGGCTAAGCCAAAAGCTTTGGATACAGTTAATAAAAAATACATTACTTCAAGATATTTTATCAAACCATAATTTTATATTGACAGTTTATTTTTGCGGTTTTAATATTACTTTTAACTTTAAATCTTATTCGCCAATAATTGCTAACTCTAGAAGTTTATATTAGTTAAATGCCACTCGAAAGCGACATTAAAATGATTCTTGCATTTTTCTCGTGAACGCGACGGCATTTCTGTGAGGTAGATTCAAAGATAGCCGGCAGAGGATTTTTGGTTTCTCGGCGAGAGTTCGCTCCCTCTACGGTCGAATGATTTCTCACCGTGCGTCCGGGCTGACAAACGACGCCTAAAAAGCAATCGCCGTGAAAGCCTTGGCGATGCACCTCTCGTGCAGTCCGCGACTCTACGTGGGCGACGATAATGTCGGAAATTTTGCGAACCGAACGCAAGACGAATGTCGCACATCTAAGCGATGTTGCTCTCCTCCCGAGGGCTCTCGCTTCTCAGGGAAAAGAAATCAATTTTACATGAACGAGGAAACATACACAAATCCGCGACGGTGTCAGTCGTGCCTTTTACTTACGATTAAAATATCGTCGTGCATCTCTCCGACGAACGGTGTCTGATTTATGCGAGTCGAAGAAGCTCTTTGTCTTTGTATAAGTTTACGAGATTTATGCAATTTACATAAATCTAATAAATTCTCAATAATCTTCATTTTTAATCTTGATATTTTGGTATTAGCGTTTTCTCTTTTTTATCTTAATTTTAGTTTTTTTTCTATATATGAAAATTTGAGCATTGCTTTTCTCATCGATTGTATACATTTTAAGATATCGATTACTCGAGATATAATAATAGAATACGGATTGAGCGAAAAATAAATAGGCGAAGGTGGTTAGAAGAATCCAAAATTCTTAGCGAAAGAGACCGAAAAAGAGAATATACATATTTATGGCACGCAGTTAATATAACCATCTCCTCGTCTTCCTCTGGGAGTAATGTGTCGGTTAAGTAAACGCCCGACCAGCGAACTCATTTAATAAAGAAACTGCGCACCGCGGCACCCTGGCATTGTTTAGTAATTAATTTAGAGCCCGGCTTAACCGACCCCGGAACGCGTAGCCGCGGTCTTTACAGCAGGAGAATGAGCGAGATAAAGATAGATATTTTTCGGATAATGAGTTATAAACGAGGGGAGACGTTACAATGTATATAGTGGAGCCCAAAAATGGATTATTATCAAGACTGATCTAATTAAAGTCAGACTAAATCTCATTGAAGTAAAGTAGTTGCGAGCAATTAGACGTTTTTAATTACGTGCTTTGTATAATAACGTCGTGATTGAAATAATATTAATATACATTTTAATAACAGATATTGAAATTACGACGAAATTGGAAATATGTTTTAGTAATAATATATACGCAAAGGCCGAATTATATATCGTCTAATATATTTGCACATACGCAACAGAATTTCTCTAATTTTTCAGACATAAATAGCAACTCTCAATGCAATTCGTTGCGAATTTTATTCAGATATATAATTTATTTTACGCTTATATATCCAAATCAATATGGATTTTTGACGCAGTTGCAAAATTTTAATGGCATCGTCCAATTCACTTTCAATTCTATCGCGGAATATATTTCCTTCGAGTTTCCTCGAGTTCAAAGAGTTTTCTGTTGCAATCCGGAAACCCGTTCCCGGAATTAAGAGATATTTTTACGTGGGCTTCCCCTCTTTCGCGGTTCTCCCTTATTTAGTTAATTTGGATTGATTTAGATATTCCCGATTGTGCGCTTTCACATGGTCGCTTTTATTACCGTTCTCGTTCAAATGATTTCGCCTTTGTACTCGGAACGCCGATAGAATTTAATTTGGACGCGAGCACAAATACGTTGGCAGTTAGCGAAATTTCATGTTGATATATTATATTTATAAGTAAAAGAAGAGAGAGAAAGAGAGAGAAAGGAAGAGTATATAATTGTGAAAGATGAAAAATCGCGTACAATTTTGAAAAAATAGGCTTGTTTCTATCTTTGAACAAGGAAATTTGCGTGTTTTTATCTATAGCTTATTACATTTATTTATAATACATTAAATTCGATATCGTTATTTGAATTTGTACGAGAGATATATACACAATTTCTCCAAGAATATAAAAAACGTTTGTTAATTTATAGTTTTTAATTGAAACAAACACAATGTGACTTTATTTCTACGCTAATTGGTGTTTATTCCGCATCTTTACATAACGCATTTCGTATCAAATAATGTCAGTCAAATCCCAGAGTTTTTGAATGCAAATTAATTGTTGAAATATTTGCAAGTTAAAAAGATTCTTTTCTATGAAATATGAAATTAAATATTAGTCTTTGTTCCATTATAAATAAAATCTAGAGTTAATTAACTTTTTTTAAAATAAAATCATGAAAAGGGCCAATCCTTCATTTATTTCACTATACTCGTGAAAAATCAACAAAATATTTTATAGAAAAAAGCCAGTTCAAAAATTAATACACGTCACTTATTCCGGGGATATTTTTAAAATGTTTAGACAGAATTAATTTTTCATAGTCAAAATAACTCGCTAACTAGTGTATCCTTTGTTTTTGACACGCATGCAATAACGAACAAACAAGCTCGAAAATGTTCCTCCGAGCTTTTCCGTCTTCGTCAACCGCGCCAAACCGTGGCGTGAAAATCCGTGGAAAAGTTCGCCGCGCGCGATAGGCCACGCGGGCGAAAAATTTTTATCACCTCGACGAGCGGCTCTGCAGCTAGAAAAGCATGGAAGGAAAGGAAGGGAGAAAGGATATACTCTCGGTTCCCTAATACTTTAAAACAGATTCCGCTCGGCGCGGCCGTAACAAAGCCGACACAACAGAAGTGTGTCGGCCTGCCTATGCGAGAAAGGGAAGGCGCTCGCGCGCCGGCTAATGGTTTTTCCGACGAGGAAAACTTTCGAGGTAGCCTTTAGTAATCGCTTGCTCGCTCGCTTGCCTTGCTCTCTAACTAAAACTCGCCGCCCGGCAGGAAGCCCTCGTAAAAGGCAAGCCTCGTGTCCCGCCGTATAACGGCACGACATAATTCTGCTTTACACCGCCGGCGAGCGGGCCGAAGTGTGCACGGTGACTTTTTTTTCCGTTCTCTCGGAAAACTTTCCGCCGGTAAAAAGAAAGAAGGAACGGTATCGCGGGAGATCAGGGCTGTAGATGTAGGTAAGCCCTATGTCGGTATACATAGCGTTAATTGTATTAAGATATATGCATACAACGCGTGTTACACGGTGTATATGACGTGAGTTTTTCGAAATAACTTTTCCGTAATATCGCTTTTGAATCTGTTTCGAGAACGTTTGTTCGAACAGAAAAAAGTTTCGTACGATGGATGATTTAGGATTTTTGTCCCGTGGTGTGTGTGAACGTGAGAGAAAAGAAAAAGCGCACCGCGTACATGAATTTTTCGCGATTAATCCCGTGTCAACATTAACATTTTTCGCCGACGTTTACCGGCGGTGTGCGCGATAAACGTGGCGATCATGAATAAATTAGCGTTACCGCGGAGTAAACGTGTCCGCTAAGCGACGGTTTGGCTGAAGCTCCGATGTCGTTGCTTTTTATTCGTCGGGCACAAGGTTATCGTCGGTATAGTTCCGCGCACGTAGTGCATGTTATCGAACCGGCGAGAGAGAAGGAACGAGAGGGAAGGGAGATGGCGATTTTTGAGCAGAAAAAGCAATATGTAGTCAGGATGCAAAGTAATGCAGTGACAAACTGGAAAAACAGCTCCAAGGGTGGAAAAAGTAAAACTGAATATTCGATTTGCAGCGGCGTGCGAGCGATAAAAATGCAAGGGAACCGCGAACGCGCGTATGTACACAGAAACACAGTACGTATAAAGGACATAAGGGATGCATGAAAAAGTTATTGCGGATAGTACGTAATATAGAATGAAGAATTGATGAGAGAGAGAGGGAGATCATATATAACGCGCGCAGCAATTTTAATACTAGATGAAAAATTTCTAATTTGAATAGAATGAAGAATTGATGAGAGAGAGGGAGATCATATATAACGCGCGCAGCAATTTTAATACTAGATGAAAAATTTCTAATTTGTTGACAATATTTGACGATTAGACCATTAAAATGGCGCCCTAACACGTTCAATTAAAGACTTAAATAATACGTACCGGCTTAATCTTGACAAGGATTATTAATCTGTTCGCCGCGCGGCCATTGTTTACGGGCTAATGCCTTCCAGCGGGGTAATTGCGAGCAACATAAAAGCGGGCGTTAAAGCCGGAAAAGTGATCGCGCGTATATATATAATCTTGCCGGAGGGAAACCCTGGCAATGGATTTCCTCTCCCGCTCCTTCCTTTTTTTTCCCTTCAGGAGCTAATATATACGTGCGGGGTAGAGTGGCATAATTTGCAATTGTGCGATACACAAACCCGCCATCGCAATTGTTGAATCCGCGCTGTAGATTTTTCTCTTATATCGCGGCATCGATTCTGTTTTTATAGGAATCATTTTTCTTCGCGCACGACTTATTGCGGTTACGACCTTTGCGATGGGCTGTAGTTTTACAGAGAAAACTTACTTGTCAAAAGAAATTGCTGAAAGTTATGGTTTGATATTTATTAATTATTTTTATAGTATGTGTGTGATGTACATTTTGTATATTTTAAATTCGATCGTGGACGCATTTTTTTGGATTTTTCGGGATGCCGACCACGAGCGACAATGAAAAGAAAGGGTAAGGCGGACGGAAGGAGACAGGTGAGAAAAGAGGGTTGGAAAAACGAGGGAGATACAATGTATACGGGGCGTCTCACAGAAACAATGCGGCGCGCCGCAGATCACCCGAGACACCCTCCATTAAAAATATTACGCCATCTTGCCCGCGTAGCAATCCTTCGAGTTCTCTCTCTCTCTCTCTCTCTCTCTCTCTCTCTGCCTCTCTCTCTGCCTCTCTCCCTCTGCCTCTCTCCCTCTCTTTGCCTACTCTCTGTATTTCCGTGGCCGGTAACTCAACCCATCCCTTTTAACCCCGCTCCTTCTTCCCCCCCTCGTCCATAGCCACCCTGCTCCACTTTGGCTGGCAGCCGCGACAGGTCCGAATAACAATGTGCCATTGTTAGACCTACATTCACTGCATCGAGCTCTGAAATATGCAAGCCATGAAGACCGTCGTGTTACATCAGAGGCCGCGGTCCTCTCCACGCACCCTTGAGCCACCGAATCCTCCCTTCTTCCCTTGCCCGACCTTGCACGAGCGAGCTTTATCGTCAAGAGAAAATGTCGCTTTCGACCCCTCTTCTCCTCGGGCGAAATTTCGGCCCGACCGAGAATGTCTATCTCGCGGGGACGAACGGAATTTTCGCAGATATCTCGCAACATTACCGGCAGCTTTATCTCGGTGTGTATAACGTGAACTGTTTGAAGTGATATCGGTGTATCGTAAACTTCGTACTATTAATTGATATATAAAAGAAAATTCATCGGTCACACTGAAAAATAAAATTTATTTGACAGCACAAGCGACAATCTTATCTTGTTTTTTTTTTTTTTTTTTTTTTTTTATTAAAAAAATTGTCCGACCAAATTAGATTCACAGGGATATTGCTGTATTTTATCTCCTAGATCAAGTCACTGCAACTGTATTGCATTATCACGTCAGGGACGAGAAATGGCGTGTAATTTTTTTTCACGGGATATAACGGTCGAAATAGATGAGCTTTTCACCTGCGTGCGGAAAAACTTTCTGACATGCCGCAATTCAATAGAGTGGACTTTGTAATTTAATCTAAACAGCCGTGTAATTTAACCCGTAACATTTTTCGACAAAAGTAAACTTTGCGAGCGCTCGCGGGACGGTTGATTAACTTCCGCGTCTATTTATTAATTCACGATCCGGAACCGGGGAGTTGGCGGGATACATTTTACGAGTACTTTATCGCGACCGATGGGGTATGCGGGCAAACTCGTTTATTTCAACGTATGTAACGCAAGAAAAAGTGACCTACTACTTCTCATCTCTGACGTCACGAACGTTGTAATACAAACGCGGGGCGTATGCATAATGTATTTGATTTGAACATAGAATATTAATCACCACGGCAATAATATAGATGAAACAGGATAATCATAATTGTTGATTTAGGACGTTATTGCAATCGTCGCGTGGAGATAATGATCGGCATTAGCATGTGGACGCGATAATTAGGTACACGATGGGCACGATGTACGATATTCAGACTATATCCGATGAAATGTCGCATTACATAACTGATTGTTGAAATTGAGCGCGCCGATGCGAGAGAAGGGGAAATTTTTATTAGAATGGCCGATGTATACAGATCGCGCGACAAATCGCATACGCGAGTTTGCTGTATTTTCGAGAGAAAATTCTCATTCCTCTTTCACCGCGTGTTAAAGCGTAGGCAACGCCAGTCTAATCCATCATTTTTCACATTCGACGCGTTTCCCTGTCCTTACCCGTCATATTTCACCATCTCGCCGCGAAACAGAAAGAGCTCCCTTTGCCGAGAGACGGCGAGAAAAATCGAATACTTTCCCGCAACAAATCTGAAAGGTCGCCGCACCCTGTCCTCTCCTCGGAGCCTTTGTATACCGTCCTCGATAACGGTATCGACGACTTTGTACGCATATCGCGAAGCTGCACACGCGAGTCTATTGGCGCTTTCACCCCGATACAAGAACGAAGAGCACGTGGGGATGTGCAAAGATAGATAGACGATTCGTTTCTTTTCCCCTGACATGAGAACGCACCCCCTGGACATACATAGGGACAAACATGGAAGAAGTAAAGGCGTCTTGGGAACGCGAGGGACGTGTCCTCGACTTTTCAGCGAAATTTGACATTGGTGTGAATTTTTCAGGTATAAATTATCTTGCTGTTTTATAGAGTGGTTTTAGAAAAAAGTGTCACATATAACGGCGAATACGGTAGTATCTCGGGCTATTGCCGCAAGCAATTTCCCAGCCTGCATAATAGATATATTATATCGAATTACTACGTAAAAATGTAAATGTAACAGCTGAAGAGGGAACGATAATATATAAGGAGAATACACTGTGCGATGCATCATGAGGAAAGGAAATTAAAGAAAATTCTCGACTGCGGTTTTTCAGAATTTATCGCGAATTTTCTTTTCTGTACAAACGCTCGCCAAGTGCTAGGCTAACGGGATGCTCGATTTTGATTTCGTTCGATATTACCAGCAAGATAGCTTTGACAATTCTTGTATTCCGGTATGACGCAAGGGACTCTGGGAGAACGACGAGAGAGTGCGACAGGGTGAAAAAGGGGTGATGCTACAAGCCGGGAAGACTGATTATTCTGACTGCAGAAGAGTCCGTCTGGCTGGGTGGGCCACTCCATCATTTTGACAGCAGCGAATCCCGCTCGTAATGTCGTCCAATGAACGCGCGTCCTTTATCCCTCGCTCGCGAGGTGTATGTATGAGCATTGAAAAAACGAAAGAAGGAGAGAGGAGAGAAGACGAGACAGAGAGAGGCGAAAAGAAAGGAAGAAAAACGAAAATCGCGAAAAAGCGAGAGGCGCGAAGCTCTGCCTGCCGGGGTCGAAAAACTCGGCGCGCGTATAATGGAATATGTTGGCTCGAGAATGGGGTGAGGAAACGGTGTCAGGGTTGCGCATGATTGAAATCGATGGCTGTATCATCGACCGGGCCAGCAAATTTTCTCCCCTGGCCGAAAACTACGCGCGTAACAACGCGCGACGTTAACGGTGGCGGGTCCGTCACCGCCGGCGCGAAAGGGACATATATCGGGCCGAGATCGAGCGGTGAACATCAAGTTCGGGAGGAATTTAATTTGACGGAATCGCATATGGGACTGTCGAATTTTTCCGCTTGATGCGCTTCTTCATCCGTTGTTCGTGACAACCGGATCGCGGAAATTGTGAGGCGAATTGGATTCGACCGAAGTGGACGTTTGAGAGTCGTCGGAGATGTAATGAAAATCAAAACGGTCGTATCGAGAAAAAAATACGCCATTAAAAATGCGATTCAAGTATTTAATTTCCCCGATTTATCTTTTACATAATATTTCTCTCGAATCGAAATTTAAGCAAGAATATAAGTTCAACAAAAAAAATCGTGCCGACTGAAACAAAAATTAATACGAGGTAGCCGAAATAATTTCTCGAATCTTTCGGAAGCTGTAAGATGTGCTGCAACTAATCGTTCTTTGATTATTTTCCAATAGCCAGCCAATTTTAATCGCGCCGATGACCGTCGTTGATATAGTTGGTCCGATTACTTTTTACTTCGCGCCTTTCACTGTCCATTAGCGGTGATATACACATTGATTCCGCGCCGCGTCTCTGCACACGTATACGCGACGGAAATTCCATCACCGTCGGACGATGAATTATTCAGGAAAAATTTTTGCGCTGCTCGTGTAACGAGCGTACAGCACTTTCCGCGCAGTTTTCTTATCGCGCCGCTTCTCGTTTTTTAACCACGCCTCTCTCTTTCTCTCTCTCCCTCTGTTACTTTTACGGAATATCCTGCGGATAGCCGCCGTATTCCGGCGTGTTATCCTCGCTCGTTTCGTCAAGAAATCGCAAGACGTTTCTCGGCAATTCGTGCGGCTTCTATCCGGCAATCCACCGGCGGCTTCTCGCGCTCCCGAGCGTGCATTAATTCTTAATTTCTTCGTTTCGCCTTCGAGTGCACGTTATGCCGTGAAAAGGATCGTTTCGCATTCCCTCGGAATGAAGTTAAACAGTGCGTCGTAGAGTAATCCGGTCGGTGATATTAATTAAAGATTATATACAAGAAAGATACTTGTGTTTAATCCTTGCTATTTGTTTTTCGAAGAACGAAATTGTGCAAGAATGAAGGAATCTCTGTCGCTAACTAATATGTGAAAAACTTATTTAAAATAATAAGGGAATTTTTTGGCATTGCTGATAATTATTAAAAAATTGTCGAAATATTACATTCACGTGATAATTCTACCATCTATTATAATAGGATGGCGTATAACACTGCGTTACAGAATTCAGATAGATTTTAAAACTCCCGATAATATTGCGGTCCGCGAAAGCCTCTTATTTTCTCAGACTATTATTTTCTCGAGCAATTCGACAATGAACAAGACAAGGGGTACTCTCGAAATTCTCACATCGCGATTCTCATTCGAAACCAATAATTTCCGGGCGAATGTAATTTATTCGGAATTGTGGATCGAACGCAATTATGTAGTGGGGATACAAAAAAAAGTAACAATAGTCGAAATAAAACGGTATTAATCATCCTCGTGGACCGCCGTCTCTTTCAATAACTTCAGCCA
>NW_021848556.1:1151404-1154522 GCF_003651465.1 Formica exsecta
CGTTACTCAAATTCAATGCGATTAAACGAACAGTGTATCGCTGATCAAATAAATCGTTTTGACAATACGAGTCTTTTCAAAAGAGGGAGATGACATGAAAAAGACAGTGGCCGTTCCGCAGTCATTAATCGTTATCTTTTCAGAGTTGAAAATGTCATTTTTTTAGCATGGCCTATCAATCATTTTATCATGAAAATTGCCGAATGGTATTGTTGTTTATCATCCGTTTTTATTCGATATCTCCCGCCACGGCCTAAGAGAGTGACGTCCCTCGATCACCAAAGTTTGAAAAAAAATATTTTAGTTTGAAGGCCAGCTAAAACTTTTGTCGCGAGAAAAGATCTTTACGCGACAACGGAGGAACGGAAACTTGACAGCATGTCGGTCCTAAAAAATCCAAAAGCGAATCGGGGACAAACTTCTGAAATCGCGAAACCGAAAAATCTCAATCTCGAGGGAGAAACGAGATAGATTCGCTCGGCAAAAAGATTTATACAGATCGTGACACGTTTGTGCGAACAGATTGGCTTATTATACCGCACGGAAAACGGCTCGTAAGTTTCCCGATAGACCGCGAGAGGAGGAAGAGGGAGGAGAGATCCTGAGGAACATTCGCGAAGCTTCAGACCTTCGCGAGAGATAGCGTGTAAAACTTTAACGCTCTCGCGATTTTTCGCGCGATGGTGCTCTCAGATGAAGCTTTACGGCACGATTCCGTCGGCGCGACCGATCGTAGCTTCCGGTGCGGGGCATCAGGATACGATTGGCCGCAGTGGCGGCCTCGAGAAAAAAACAACCTCGTCGGATCTTATCGGAGGCCTGCGAAAAGGTCGGATGCAGAGAGATAGCCGGCCGCGATTGGCTAGAAAGAAAAACGTTGAGCGGGAGGGCAAAAGAGAAGGAGAATATGAAAGAGAGAGGAAAGGGGTGTAGGTGGAAGATCAGCGGCAACGAGTAATGGAAGGTTATGGTAATGTTCTCAGTCTCGGCACTCACCGTTAGTTCCGAGGCCGTGCTATCAAAGGGGGATAGAAACTACCCCTAGGAGTAGTTATTTCACCCCTTGAAAGCGGCTTCGGGGCAAGTGCATAGTCGTGGTAACGATCCGGACTACTGCCATGGCAATCTTGTAGCAGCGGAATGTCCGCCGCGCGCGCGTTGTGGATCACAGCATCCTGGAGCGATATTCGCCACTTTATCATTCGTCGAACTGCTTTAAGTGACCGACAGCTACGCGAGAATACGATATGGGCGAAGTCATTCGCGCGAAGAAGCGAGTTTTAGTTTCGTTTTCGTCCAGTTATTAATCGAATTTATGAAAATACGCGATGTGTCTTTGATGAAATTTTTTTGCCATTTAAATATCCCTAATAAATATAAAAATGCGCATAACTATAGTGAAATTTTCCTAATCGTTAATGATTCGAAAATTGTATGATTTGAGAGAAAATATTTGACGATTGAGACACCCTGTATATTATCGAGCCTGCTAAGTATTGTAAAGGCAGCAGCCGCCCGTTACTTCTCTCCGGGTTTCTATTGTGCGAGTTACGATAACAATAATTAGGATTATTATTTCACGGTGGGAGTTTCGAACGAGAATGGTAGTTTTCGGGTGGAAAACTTTCTCTCTCCTTTCTCCCTCTCTCTTCTCTGAAGATCTTTCTTTGGCAGCTTAAAGGACGGCTTTAATCGAGCCTCTCCCAGGCCGCTCGCAGATGGTGACTTTATTATCGTTACATTCAGTATAATTAAGTCGCTCTAAGCGGTGGGGAGGGAGAGTAGACCCTTTCGTCTTTCCATCAAAATCTGCAAGTACTGGAACGGAAATGTCTCTATTCTTCTTCGTAGCAGTGACGTTTTGTTGAACAAAAGACACAGTTTTAGCAAAAAATACAGAGAAAAAAGTTATATACAGTGCACGTACGTTGCAGTAATGTCAGTGAAATATGAAAAATAAAATATTATTTTATTCATTTAATATACATTCATTTGCATTCATAATTATTGCGCGTAATTTAATATGCATAATTCTCTAATTTATATAAGTCTTATTTACACAACGCGAATTCTGCAAAATATAATTAATTTTCCGCAAGAATAATGGAAATTTAAAATTTGCACACGGTTCAGTCAGAGTATGCCATAATTCTAATATGAGCGTAATATTGTAATTTTAATTAGGAGAACTGGTTAATATACACGAGTTGCATATATATACATGAGTAAATATTTAGAAACGTATACATATAGGACTGCTCATTTTGATATAAATTCACGCGGCTTGGTCATCCAGATGTGTGACTCGCAGCTAAAATAAGATGATGTAACCACTGTAACTTCGTTATTAATTTATGCTACATTCTCGGGAGCGACGAAATATAACATGGAAAATAACATGAAATCTTTCAGAAGTCGAGAGATTTATCTTCAATCCGAGCAGTTTATTACGAAAAAGACGAAATATTATTCTATGGCATAATTACTTTACGAAATTCACGTGCTCGCGCTAACGATAAAGATACCGGATGGATTGTTCTGATTTTCACTCGTCCGCTATTTTCGACGCGACGTTTGATATTTTGCTTCCCGATAAGCGACGAATAAAAATTAGGTTTCGCGAGAACGTGCTCGAATCGGCGGAAAACTTCTTTTGCGGCGGCTTTGATGGGATTCCCAGGAATCTCCCGATATATCGCGTGTCTCTCGCGGAAGACGCATGGTTTCGATAAAAAGGATTGCGGATCGGGAGAGACGATCTCGAGAATTACTTTGGAAAAAAGGAGGAAGGTGGAAGATGTGGAAAGAAGAAGGCGAAATAAGAGAGCGAGCAGCGTCCGCGCGAATTTATGTTTCACACGCATGGGAATTTATGGCCGCTAATTGGGGAGAGAGAGTGGAATCGGCATCGCGGGGAGGAAAAGATGGGAAACGAAGATGGAACGCGGTGAATGGGAGAGGGGACGAAGGGATCTGCTATGCGCAACTTTTAGGATTAATTCTGGGATAAAATGGCCGGCCGCACGTCACCCTTACGGCGGATTCGATGGGACGGGCAGCCGTCGGTTAACGTTTGTCAGGCTAATTAATTAACAGCTGGCAAACTTTTGCCTCCTCT
>NW_021848556.1:1154892-1175880 GCF_003651465.1 Formica exsecta
TCTTTCCCTCTCTTTTCTTTGCTCGATGTCAAGATGTTGAAATTAATCCTTCCCTTTTAAGAAAGCGCGACGATCTCGAATATTATTCGTCCTGAAGGGTCGTCACGATGATCCAGGTAAATGGATTGTCGAGCTACTTCATTTATTCTTCTAGTTTCATGTTGAAATAATTTCAACAGTTGACTCGTTCATATTTACTGCCAATTATTTATATAAGCAATTGATTTATTTTTATTTTAATTCCCCGATGCGTCTCTCCTTTTTCTGTAAATTATTTGCAGCGCATTTACAGTTAGAAACTGTAACATTTTAGGTTTAGACCTCGTCAACTTCGGAGACCGCTTCGAATCCGTGCGGAAACTCGACTAAACCGCGAGCGCGCGATGCGAACTTCTGATAAAATCGCTCGTAAAATTATTAGTAGATACGCTCGACGGTAGTTTCCACCGATGGTTCGCGACGACGTCACGATCTACTTTACGTCGCAATTAAACCAACACATACAATCAAACGAAATGCTACCGAATTATGCGTAAAAGCTCGCCTTTTATCAAAAATAAAAGCAAAATGATAGTAAACGAGGCCGAGGTAAAGTACACTTATAAATTTCATAGAACGAAATATACAGCCATTTGATTATTCCTTTAACTCCGATATTTAGTTTGTGAGAAATTATTGATTCGAGTAATTTTTTAAAATGATTCACATCTTATTAGCATTTATTTTTCGAAAAATTTAAGAGCGAAAAAATATCGATTTGTAAGAGATTTTTATTTATGATTTTAAGGCGGTTCCCTCTTAATATTGTTGCAAAATTAATTTTTATCCCCATAACATTTGAAAACTAAAAACTACAAAACACACGTTCATTTTTTGACACGTTTCAATGTTTTCTTGCATGTTGAATATTTCGATTCGTTCGAATATATAAAAAAGCATCGCCGCATAATCAAAAGCTCTCGCGTTTATGAAGCGTCCCGCGAAGTGGAACTTTACTCCCACGTCATGCACTCGAGTTACTTCTTCCGAATTGTTGCGATCATCATTCGCCGCTGAACAACTATACGTTTTTTGTAGCTTGGTTTTATCTCTCGCTTTTATATCCCTTCTCAGCGCGTCGTACTTTTTCAGGTCAAGATATTGCGCGGTTAAATGCAACATCTTCTAAGTGTAGCATATCCGCGATTACGTTTTGTCGTGAAGACTGTTCAGGCTCCTCGCGAGTCTGTATTTGTCTTTTGCTTGTTTATCGGTTATTTCACGGATTGCTTTTACCGAACGTCTTTGTTAAAGATATTGTATACCGCTTCGTGAAAAGTGCTACATCGAAGCCATGTGTATTTACAGCAATCTTGCGTTTGAAATTCGTTTGAAATGGCTTCCGATGAAAGCTAATAACAATCATTGCGCTCGCTGCAATAATCGAGATACAATTGTACGTCTTCAATTCGTATTTTATTCGTCAGAGTTGAAATTGAGGTTTTTTTGTATTCACTTTATAATAATTTATTAGATATATAATGCATTAATAATAAAATTGGACAATTCATTGTCTGGCATAAGAAGCCTTCAAATTTATTTTTAATTGTACATGTGTTCGCGTTTCGGGAATCTTTATTTGCAACAACTGGATAATTAACTTGCTACTTATATCACCGAGAATTGAATTATCCGAAAATTCTGCGCGAATTAGGAAGCGAAGGCGATTTTATGTCGACGTGGAAATTTTGTTAGAATACTCGGGGCGCGGAGAGAAGTTATTTTTACGAAGTCAGATTTAGGAGTCCTGCCGGGCGTCGCGCTTTAATCTACATCGAAATTCTAATGTGGCGCGTTTCTTTAGCATTTTATGCTAATGTCCCCGCCACGTCTTACCCCTTAAAGTTCACTTTGACAGCTTTACCAGCAGCGGCAGCTGATGAAAACGGCAACGGTACGCCAGACGCATTTCGCACGTGCGAAGGATAGGAAGGACGAATAATGCTTTATCATGTTTTTAACATGATTTTGATCTTAAAGTAATAGAGTAATTTTGCGAACAAAATATTCGCAGAAAAATAATTTCTGATGATTTTATTTTTTATACCAGTTCCGCGTGCTGTAAACGTGATACTGGCTCAAATTCTTTTAAGAAAAGAATATAATGAGTAATTAAATATTGAAGTAAAGTTATTAAATATTAAATTAAATTAAAGAATATAATGAGCAATTAAATATTTAAGTAGAATACTTATATATTCTATTTGTAAATATATAATTATCGATCGATCGTTATAGAAAAGTCGCGTGATTCCTGTTGCTACAATTTCTTTTCCACAATCTTCCAGTTTAATATTAAGACCGAACGTACCGGGTGTTTCATTTGATGAGACTCGGAAAAACACGGCTTCTTTTAATAACCCAGCAGCGCTATCGTCCATTATACGGCTTTCACTTACAAAGTATAATGTCTCCTCGTTTTTACGCTCAGTATGCGTCCGATTTTAATACTCTTGCATCTATTTTCGTTTGCCCTCCCGCATTTCTCTTCGTTTTTTTTCCGACGCTCGCTTTCTGCTTCTCACTTCAAAGAAATCATTTTCCATTCCGCTTCATCACGCTTCAGCGGACAAGCCGAGACAGAATTTTCATGATCTGTTTCTTATCGTGCGAAGAAGAAGGATCATACATCGTATCGAAGTCGTAAGATTTTCCATAATGTATTTTTTAAATCATCGAATTTTAAATTATTTTACTGAAACGCACACAATAACTTTGCATACAAATAAATATAAAATGTTTACGTTTGTATTATAATTTAAAATATAAAATTATAAAATGACTATATTATCTTATGTAAGATAAATATTTTTTGTCTATATAATATGAATGGCTGCAGTTTGCAAACACTGCAAATGATTCTGACAAATGATACGTACATAAAACTCGTGATATTTATTTTATCATCAATACACTTGTATAATACGATCTAAATATTGATCAGAATGGTATACGGTTAGAATGTTTTTACATTATCGAGTAAGTTTAACACAGATCTTAGCGTATATTGGATAAAAATAATTGCATCAATTATTTTTATTATTTCATTGTTGGTTTTTTAAATATAGAATAGTTATATATATGACAATAATAAATTAATTATTATAAGCAAACCTTCAATTATCTGCTTACACACGAAATCCTGAAAATACAAGAGAACCAAGTTTTTATTTTCGATGATATCACTTGGAAGTTATATCACTTGGAATGGAATTTACGTCTTATGGAACTTGGCCAACTTGTATCTTTAGTATACTTCTCAGGCGACACGCGTGAATGCGTCGATAGCAATTGATTCGCTCGTACAAAGCGCTTAATTTCGTTTCCGTTTTCATTCTCTGTTGCAGAACTCGAATAACCAGGTTGCGATTCCTGGACAAAATCAGGTAACCAGTGCCGGCGAGACCCAGGGCGGACCCAACACGGTACTTCGAGTCATCGTGGAGCACATGCTTTATCCGATCACCCTCGACATACTTTATCAGGTGAGCACGCAACGGACCACCCGACCGACCCATTTATTATTTCTCCGTTTTATATTGAAAGCGGTCGCGCTGAATGCAGTATCGCGTGTAATGCGACGATGAATTATATACATATTCAAATATGCACGTGTGCAGAAAGAGAGATGGAAATTGTTCACGACTCTCTACATTGTGAAGTACTTTAGGAATTTTTTGGAGAATTTTTTACCGTATCAGATTTGAAAACTGGGGCTTGTCGTAAAAGAGAAAAAAAGAGAACCTTGTGAAAAAAATTTCTGCACACATAAACCGTGCGTTCGCGTGTTATAAACGAGGGGAAAGTACGCCCCTAATTTCCCGGGGACGCCGAAAGGGCTAACGTAATTTAACTTTCGACGGATGCCGAAAAATGTCGCGCAGCACCGTGACAAAGTTGAATTAGTCGAATTTCGCAGACAATCCCGCGGTCGTTAACTCGCTCGCGGATATTTGATCAACGTTTACAAGTCGGGCGTGAATTCCGCTTGATTAATCCGCGCGGTGCCGGAGTTGCGGTCGCGGCGGAAGTTACATCGCATTTTACATATTGAGTGCTTGTCGTCTGCGAGCGCTACTGCGGGCGACTGTTTGCAGTTTTAAAATTGAATATACCGCCGGTCGTTCCGCCGAGATAACTGAATTCTAAATAATTGATTGTTAAAGTTATAGAATAATCTCCTTGCCGCGCCCGCGCGACCATCGGAGTTGCTGGAGTTGCTTGGCGCGATACATTTTATACGACACTCGTAAGACACTAATTGCACTCGCGGCGGAATTGACATTTCGCTTCGTTATCGAAATGCTTCGAAGTTGATAAAGTAAATTGCAACAATTTTAAATGTTATACCAAAATAATAAATTTTATAGAAATTTTTATATGGAAGCAAATTTTTTCTAAAAATCAGTAAATGTATTCACACGCATACGAAAAAGTATAGAAAAGTAATCGAATTTTCGATATTACAGATTGATAATAAAATTAATGTAGATTTTTATTTTTATATAGAACTTACAATTTTACAATACTTTTTACTCTTAAGTTAAATGGAAAATAAATACTAAATATAATTATCGTAATTCATGATTTGGTCAATATATTTTCGCACGTAATATTCGTGTTTATGAATATGAAACTTGTTTTCATAAAATAAGGTGTGTTAATACGCACTGTCTCCCTTTCGGTAAGAAAATAAAGGGGCAAATATTGCTGGTCATCATTAAGGGAGGGTGATTCTTATCCCTTAGGATTCCGGATAATGGGATAACCGGAATGCTTCCGGTCCGGGTTGAGTGGCTTATGCATTTTTAAGCATGTTCAATAGCGCCACGAATAATATCCTCCGATAATACGGTGTACGTGTACGAAAATGTCTTTCTCACGCAAGTATGTGAAAGTAGGATAAAAAATAGATATAGAAAAGTAGAATGTCTTATTGTTGTGCCTCCGGGAAAGTAATAACATCAACTTTACATGGGTATCGATAAAATTGATCGAAGAAATTTCTCTTTTAATAAATTTTTATATTTAAGTTATCTTACACACTATTTATTATATAATGTCGATGATATGTAATGAGAGATTTCTAAATTGATGAAATGAACGCGAAATCGTAACGCAATAGAATAATTAATTTTTTTAATTTCCAACTGTTTACAAGAATTACCGAAAAAAAAAAAACACAATTTGCAAACTACAGTTATTCCCATGAAAATATCTATAGGATTTGCACTACACCATCGAGTCCATCTCGATACAAAGGCTTTTTGCTTTTTTCCAAATGTCCCGAAGGAATTGCAAATGTGAGTGGCGTGTGAGGAAACTATCTTTAACACTATCGATTTATCTGAGTGCGCGCGGGTATATAGAAGGTGGCGTTTTTATTTTTTCTCCAACATGTGGAATCAGGTCGAAGCGAAGAGAACAGCGACGACAACGGCAGAGAGAGCCGTGCTAAGCCGATAATGGACCGGGCGGAAAACATTCCCGGATTACGAATCGACGATTGGCCGGTTATATGTGTTTGGTTGCGTAAGCGGACTTACACGATGGTTTCGACGGTGAAACTGGATTTGTGTCCGCGACTTGTAATCAGCTCGAAAGATTAACTCGTGTCGAAGCCAGCCTTCGTGGAGTTTGTATTGGTCAGACAGATTCTTTGATCCATTCTCGGGGATATCGCATGATTTACGCCGTAAACAAAATCCCGTCGTACGGACTGACATTTATCTCGAGATAGCCGAATGAGAACCGATTCGCGTAAGAAAATGTGAAATGTGAAAAGACATCGAGATTAGAGAAATTTGTACGCATTTAATTCTTAACACAAAATCAATTGTATAGAGAGATTGTGTCTTACTTAAATCTTGTGATCTGAATTATTTAACGATGGATTTATAATCGCTTTTTTTGACGTCTTGACGAAATGCCACAGCGTCTCTTAAAATTTTAACGACGCGAACAAATTGATCGGAAACATTCGCGTATACGCCATGCGCGCTTTACCGAAGCCTGACGAAAGGTTGACCTGTTCTACTGCGCGTGTAATCCGATACGGTGCTCTCTCAAAGAGAGCGTACAAATGCTTCTTTCTCAAGAGGGATTAAGCACATTGTCTGGAAATCCCGATCTCGTGTTCGCTCTTCGTTACTTGAAGCAACTTTTATAAAATACGATTACTAGATTTCGCGACGGTTCTTTTATAAATAACACATAGATGTATTTTATTTCGGGAGAATGGAATCAATTTTTTGCATAAATATTTAAAGAATACATACATTTCGAGAGACGTGTGTTTGTTATAACTTTATTATTCCCTTCTCTTTCAAGTCAGGCACTATTTTGATGAAAAATTTCCGTGCGTCTCCCTGGATTTCTCGACTTTGCTGAAACAATTGTAAACGCGGTTCTCCTCGGTTCTCGCGACCGGAACTTCGATTGTTTCTTCCGGTTGAATTGAATTTTAACTTTGTTCTTTATTTGTTCCCGGTTTGTCTGTTGCTCGGCCGCAACCTCTTCGCGCGATTAACCGACAGCCTCCGGCGGCGAAGCCAATTTACGTGGCGGCGGTATTTTTTCCACCCTCCTACCGTCTTTACCTCCCCCCTCCCCCTCTCCTCGCCCCTTAGAAATCCTTCTCCGATATTTAACTTTACGGTCTCCCGAGCCGAGGCGGCTAAATGCCGCGAAAAGTCCGTCCTCGCGGGGTAGAAACTTCTCGCGCCATCCCCGTAAGGGATGGAAAGGTTGCGTTCCGAGAGGGTTGTGCGAGAAAGGGGTGCAGGTGTTCAGGTGCGGGGACCGGGGCTCTGAAAACTTTGTAATCCAGCCAATGCTATTAGTTGACGTCCCTGCGCCGGAAAATTCTTAATGATCCATGAGCTCGGCCAGGAAAGATTGTACCGAGTAAAAAAAATTAGACCTTTCTTTGTGACGCTTTTTTTTTTTTTAATCGCGAGGACTAGACGTTAGGTTGAATTAAAATACAGCAAGTTTTAATGAATTGCTTTACAAAATAGGATCAATCACAATTCATTTAAACATAGCGTGATATATTATCTCTTATGACACTTGTATTAGAATATTAGATATTTATATTATACTTTTTTACGAAACTGATACTAATAATATACGAGTAACAATAAAAATAATAAATTTTTGCTGGTCAATTGCCGATATAGAAAATTTATATTTTATCAATTTTTGCAAGAAGATCCGTTTCTTATCCGATGAAAGAAAAAAGATTATATAGACGACTCTAAGTATCGTAAAATATAAATCCGATTATATGGTCGATGGACTCATAAAACGATAGCGCGGGTCGTGTCTTTTCTTTGCGATAATTTCTGATCAATGTTTTTTTATTACGTTCCACGAGATGCACTCTCTGAACGCATCGCGCATTCCTTCCCCGACTTCTATTTGCGAAACCCTGCGTCGAAGGACAGGTTCGCGAATATAAAAAATTGCTCGTATCGTCCCGAACGGGACATAAATAAAGAGACGGTGAGCATTTAACATTTATGTCTCGATTAAATGGCTCGGGAACTTCGTCGGTGCATTTAGCGATATAAATTGCCGTTACTGAGGCCCAGTCTGCCACCTGAGACGCAGAACTAAGTCTCGCCTTATTAAGGCCCGCGTCGGTCTGAAACAGCGACATCATCGGCGCTGAACGGAGGGTGATTTCGCTAAGTGCAGCTTCTCGTTTATTTTATTTTTTTTTCTTAGAAGCACCGACAATTTAATAAAGGTTATTTAAAAATTGCATCTGTGTGCTGGTGTGAGATTCTGTTCTTTAATATTAATCTCTCTAGCACCTGCACCCAGAGACAGGGAGAATCTTTCTTTGACATGTAAATATATAAGATAAGTGTACAAGATGTATAAAAATATAAATGCACAAGACATACAGCTACGCGTAAAGTCAGTACATTTTAATGATATTATACATATTTATTTTGTTGCGAGAATCCTTTCATCTTATATCATCTTATGCATCATTGAAGGGATAAAATATGATATACTTCGAAATCACTTCTTCCTATTATAGTAAACTCGACAAGGCTTTATATAAATTGCTATCAGTATATGAAAACTACTCTGGTTCGCGAATTATAAACACGAAAGGATGAATTTTACAAATGGATCGTCCTCTTATCTAAATTTCATATTCAATGAAATGTTTTCTCTACAATTCTCTACAATTTTGCGCACGTGTAATATTTCTGAAATGAAAATCGATGCTATTCGAGAATTATTAGAACATACTAAATGTTTCGTGGGGGTGTCGAGAATCGAAATGGTAAAAGTGACGAAGGGGACGGAATGGGGATCGTAAATTAATCACTCGACGATGGTAGCCGGCAGTTTGGCGGTGTGATCTCGATGGGAGACGACGAAGGAACCCGAAGAACGGTGACTCGAAGAAAACCGGGGAGAGAGCGTGAAAATAGACGATGAAAGAGGAAAGGGAAGAGAGGGATGGAAGTTAGCGCGCACAGAGGAAAACATTAATCACCTGCCTCCTCGTACTGTATGATTAATGGCCGTTGGCAACCATCTAATGTCTCGGTTCGATCGTTCCAGTTGTTCGTTCGAGTACGAACAAGCGAACAGCTCGAGTGTTTTACGCGTGTGCGCCTTGAAATGTGCAATTAAAGCTATTAATGTTGCATAGATCGAAGGGTTTTTCGACTTTTCAATCGAACGTAAAAAAAGTACCTATACATCTTTTTTATTTTAGCTAATATTAGTGTTGCAGCTTGTGGGAGAAAAACCCGCGTTCTTTATCATTTAAAAATCAATCTCAAAAGGCAAATAGAAAAATTATCAGAAATAAAAGCTCGTATATATAACTTTGGAATATAAATAAATATCGAAATTATTATACACTCGAGACTATAAATTTTTATGTAGAGCGCTTCTTTATGTCGAACGATAAGATATTTCGAAGTAATCGACGAAATCTCGAATTTTCTGGATTCCGTTATTCCTCTTAACAGGAATTGCAGAAGAAGCGTTGTAGATTTTTGCGATAAGAAGTATACGCAAAATGGATTATGATGACGATTGTTTTCTGATAGCAAGTTGTTTTCTTGGCGGTGTAAAGATATTAAAAGTTATCCCGCTAATGGTGAACGCGCCTATGATACAGCTTTAAAAGCCTGCTCGTGGCCGTGTAGTCATGTCAGGATGCATTTGTAGCTATTAATAATGCAACCGGCATTAACAGTCCCAGCTTATATATCGCGCCAACCACACGCAAGTAATATGCACTCTAAAACCTTTTTATGCGACTCTCGTGAAATTTTTCTCGCATACAGATTACATATGATTTAATATAAATTATTAATTGCGAATAATCGCAAGAGTTTTTCGCGAAAACGAAAAATAAGATTCTTTATTACATTATATGGCTTTTTTCTGTTTTTTTTTTTTTTTTTTTTTTTTTTTTTTTTTTTTTTTTTTTTTAATGAATCTTTATTTTTTTTTTTTTTTTTTTTTTTTTTTTTTTTTTTTTTTTTTTTTTTTTTTTTTTTTTTTTTTTTTTTTTTTTTTTTTTTTTTTTTTTTTTTTTTTTTTTTTTTTTTTTTTTTTTTTTTTTTTATTTGTATTCATATTTTAGATGAATCTTCAATTGTAATACGTTTTTTTTTCTTTAACGTGCACTCATTATTAATTTTTTTAACTCATTCATAAAGAGTTTCAATTCTTTAATATTGATTCTATAACAGGGAAAAACCATTTTACACACCCTCCAATAAATATCCTTATCGATGATCGCGGGTCGAGAAAAATTGATCTTGCGCGTAACTATAATTGCGCAACTCCCGAACTGCAATCGTATTGCGGCCGCGCGATACGAAACATATTTCTCGAAAGGAGAAAAATCCGGGCAACTTCCTAGGGAAGAAGTTTCGCAGAAATCCCAATCCATTTCCCGCGGCGAACTCGTTCGCTCCGCGCGACGGCGAGGGGGGGATAAGTTCGAACCTTTTCCCATCCGCCCCCGTAAAACTTCCGACTCGCCGTCAGACATCGAGCCTTTGCCCCCTCTCCCTCTTTTCACCCTCCCGAGCCGTCATATCTAAATGAATAACGACGGATCGCCGCGACGCGACGCGGGAATTGCGTTACTGCTATTGCGCGTTATTGCGTTACAGAAACCGCGGAGACACTCGCGCGACCGGGACGGGCTCGATAATCGGGCACGCGAATTAATAACTGTTACATCAATCAATACGCCGGTGGTAATGGGCAGCTTTCGCGGAATGGGATGGAACGGAACGGAACGGAATGGAATGGATGGGAAGGATGGAGTTTGGTCACCTGTAATCCCACGGCATGAGGGAATCCCCGCGGGATCTATGAGCGATGGCCGCCGGCCAAAGGGTCGCGTTCGATTTAATAACGAGCCGTTCCCGGTATCTCTTTCTTTCCCTCCTCCCCGTGATCCTTCTCCTGTCCCCTCTTCCCAAAGGGAGAGATTAAAGAAAATAATATACCAGCTTATATATTGTGCTGTTCTATCTCTCTCATCGCGTGTCGCAAATAGCGGGATTTGTTTCCTGATGAATTTATGCGGAGGATTCTTTCTTTAACAGAGAGAGATTAAGATTCTTGAGCGATTCTTTTATGTTGAAACTATTTAGCTACTATTTTATATATATAATGAAAAATTAATATGTATATATTAATATGTAAAATATACATATATGATATAAAATACTTTAGGAATTTCTAATTCTCTGCAATTAAACATTATAAAAATATCGCCTAAGAAAAAGTCGAATAATGCAAACATTCCTGTATATGCGAAAAGTATATAAATTTTCTGACTTATTGGGAGAAATTTGTCACGCTCGAAATACAATATATAAAATGTTTACGGAAGGAAGGAGAGAGAGAGAGAGACTGTTGTGCAGGCAATGCATTTCCGTTCATTTCTTAACTTTGTGATATTGCAGCAGGCCATCAGCTATTCAGTTTTTAATATCGCTTACAGATCCAAGTTTGTATTGACTCTTAAAGAATATATAATTATAACTTGAAACGAATAACTCAGAGATTTCAAAACGTATCTCGATAAGATCACAATAAGGCGTTTAATAATAAAGGGAAATTTTCATTGTTATTTTTTTTTTGTATGTCTGCGTTTTTATTAAAATTTTGTGCATTTCTCCTGTTGCGCCAGTTCACTTTTCCGGAACAAGTGTGGAATGTCAGAGACGCAAACGACGAACGCTGCACGCAGTTCTATCAAATAGTGATGCGAATTGATTCGCATAGTCGACGTGCCTCGGTGAAATGGGGTTAAAGGGGGATCGCGTAGGTGAATTAACGCAAGCACTCTCGAAATAACACGCGTTGGATATCTAGCGCCAAGTAGGATAGGTGATCACTCAATCCGGTGCATATCTTACCTCATTAGGGAAATACTCGCCGTAATCTGTTTATTTTAATTTAGCATCAGAGATTATGGCTCACACGCTCTCTCTTTTTCTCTCTCTTTTATTTCTGCTATTATATTATTATATTAATACGCGACAGCTTTTAACTTCAAGTTTTTTATTCGCAAATAATCTTCCCGCTCGCGTAAAGCAATCTCTGACAAGTTTAAGATTAATCTCTCACATATATGAATATATCGAAAATTTTCTCATTGTGCGCGAATCGGAAGTCTCGACGATGACTATTTCCAGCCGAAACGAAAATTCTTAAACCGTCATGCGCACATTTTTCCACCTTTTTCAGAACGTAACCCCGTTTCGGCGATACGAATGGTAGCGAACCAATCGTAAACACAATATGCAACGAAGGGAGAGGAGGATAAATAAAATATTAACGTTAGTTTTTGCACGGGTACATAGCACACGCTGACGATAGAGAGATTGTGTACACCACATGCATGATGACGCTATAGCGATGCACAAAATGCTTTTTGTCTACAATAAATAAAAGTTTTTTAATCAAACTACAATTGGTCGGGTGAATTTTAGCTATATCGATACGTAAAGGGAATAATTAAAAAATTAATAAAACGAAAAATTGTATTCGAACGCAACCGTATAGACAGAGCGCACTCTCAAATTGATTTTATACAGTATTTTTGAAATAGGAAAAATTTCGATTCTTGTAATTCTATTCAATATTCTTCGTTAATAATTCAGCCATTATTGACTAATTATATATCTGATTCGCGTAATCGCATATTGAATAACACGTATTTCGAGGCACATTAATTTTATCGCATCACAATCGCTCGCTAATATAGGAAAGGGAGGGGGCAGACTCATTCAATTTCAAGTTTCAATTACATGAATTTTAATGAATCAAATAAAATCAAAACTTGTGTCAGATAATGATAATAATATATACATATATATCGGTAAATCATTCTTAATTTATTAATTGTACATTCCGTTTTCGATGAGGAGTTAACGATTTTTTCTACGAAGCCAAAACGATCGATTGTAATCCTTTGGTTTTTAATTTAATACGTAATACAATTATTTTATTGCGCAATTTTTCTTTTTATTTTTGATTTTTCACGGTTCGAAAACACGGTAACGCGCTTTGCTAATCGCGCCTGATCGGGAATGACTTACAGTTGAAAGTAGCTCTGATTAACGCGTCCTGTTCTCGGCGAGTTTCGCGCGGAAAAAATGTTTAGATGAAACAGGATCCTCCAATAACTCGCGCTCGGTCTGATTACAAAAGTTGTAACAACGCTGTGTCTTTCGAGCGTTCGTTGACGACAAACGCGCCCCCCCGCACATACACGGGACGTATCGACTGCAGATGCGAGATGCACGTGCGGAATAATTTCCCGCGGGAGGCAAACACGCGCGCACATACACACACAAATACACATATATACCTGAAATGATCGTGTTTAGTCGAGGCCTTAAAAATGTAACAGCAAAAACGAAGGAGAACGTTACGCTTCGCATAGAAATGCGAATGTTATGATAGTTTGATTGCGGGAACGATTGCGGAGCTTCTCCTAAAACCTTCTCGAATTGATTTTGGAAATTTGTCTATTGGATTTGGAAACGTTTCTTTCTTTTTTTTTTTTTTTATTTTTATCATGTATATTATTATTTTTGTGACACACATATTTGAAACGATTTTACAATATGATTTCACGAAATATTGTTCAGAGTTAATGGATGAGCGAAAATTGAAACTAAACTCGTATTTTGCGACGAAGAAATTATTAATAGATTCCAGAATTATTCCAGAATTAACTTGGTCGCGATATAGTTGACGTTCTATCGCATCTAAAATAAAGTATGCTTTTTTTTGTTGATTTTTTTTTTCACGTGCTGGATATTTTTTATTATTTCTAGCATTTATAGATCCGATTTTCTTTCTTTGAAAATGCAGCAAAGAAACTGTTACACCGGCATGCACTTCATCATTCGACTCTCATTAAAACTTTCGTCGCAAATGATGCGCGCGCAAACAAGTCGATTCGTCCCAGTTTCAATCCGACGTAGAATTTGAATTGCGATTTTCTTTCGCCGAGGTGCCGACTTATTTTTGGATTTCCCGATTTTCCTCCATTTATTTACATTTCGGCGAGCGATGTGTATTTCGCTTCTGTTTATCCATCGGGGCGTGAAAGCGGATTGCTTTAATCTATTCGTTACAAAGTTGCAAAGTATTGGAACATCCAATATTATCGATTACTTTCTCGATGCCAATATATGCCAACAATGTATACTTTTGTATCGGGGAAAAAAATATTTCCTTTTCAAATAATAAACTTGAATAAATTCAAAATAAAGCTATAGATTGAAAATAACAAACTATTTTCTCAAGCTTCCAATATTTTATAAATTCCAGTCGCATCAAAATTATACTATTTAATGATATTTATTTTGAAATAACCGACGTAATTTCAGTCGTATGATGCATATTGTAAAGTAATTATGGCCGCCGGGTATATTTAGCTCCCTAATCTCTCTAATAACAGTAGAAGGGGCAAACGCTAATAGTGGAATAGAGGGAAATACTAGTGCAACAATGAACAGAAGTTTGCGTGTATTCGACAGCAATCACGGAATGCATCAATTGCACATCGATAATAAACGTTATCGCCTACGGGGTAATTCTCGAATTTCTCCCTAAATTCACAGAGACAATTTGCAGCGCGATGTGCAGCAAGCGGAAAATTTGTCAGATTTCGAGTAATTAATTAAATACCGGTTTAATTAATTTTATTGTGCAGTATGTTTGTAATGGACGCGTATATAAATGCCATGGAAGGCGCAGATTCCCATTGCGTTTATACGGCATTAATCTGTTATCGACGCATTACGTTTCACATTACGTAAAATAAATTATCGCGGAAAAGTCATAACTGAATAAACTTAAATTTTAACTAACCGAGAATATATTTTACGGTTGCATATAAGTTTATAAAAATTCAAAACTTTGTCTCTCGAGATAAAGACCTTGTATTAAAAGTTTTTTTACCTACGCGAGATTAGATTGCTTGTGGCAACTTTCTACAAAAATTCGTCCGATAAATAAATGGAACCGCGCGTGTATTATTTCATGTTTCTTTCCTCGTTCATTCGTGATTCCTCGCGATTATTCGTCGATACGTTCGTTTATTGGCGCAATCTCGAGTAAATACTCACGGACGCATCGCGACTTCATATCCGTTCGCGATCGAACTGTTTTCGGTCGGACGCATGCATTCCCGGGCCGGAAGCGCGACTGGCAAAAATTCGAATATCAAAATTGAAATATTTCCCGTTTTATCGGAAAACGGATAAAAACATGTACGGTCCGACGGTGATGATGATGGTAGTGATGGTGATGGTACTGCTACTTTTCGTGTTATATACGCGTTATATAAAGTGCACGGTTACCACTCACAGGAAAACGCGTGCAATTGCAGTTGCATTAAGAGAGAGAGAGAAACAGAAAGAGAGAGGGAGAGAGAGAGAGAGAGAAGGAAATGCACATAGTCGAACGAACTATTACGAGCGATCTTGCGGCTTGTAATGGACGCTGCGGACGTACGGATGTAATGGATGGAACCGTAATCCATATATTCTAAACATTATTATCGTTATCACCTTCTCCACCTTCGCGATTCTCTGCCGTCCGTTGTGAATCCGCGCTCGCGAACGATCCATCTACTTTTAATTTACTCAATCTTTAATTTACCATCTCTCCGAGCGTAACGTTTCGATGATAATAAGAGATCTCCGTATTTAATGTAATGTGACTCAGTATGCAAGATACTTATTGCTTGACTTTTATAACATTCGTAATATATGAATAATATAGAAATTAAATATTTTCTCGTTTATTCGAAAATATTCTTACATTACGCGGAGAATATACTATTTATGAGAATATGTTTTCTTTGGATAATGTTATAAGCTCGCGCATTTTACGCGAGCTTAATTAAAAATTATCTACAAATGAAAAGAATCTCACAGATGCATCGATTTATCTGTGTAATTGCTAGTCCGTGAACTCGGAATCCAAACACAATTACCGTAAAAATGATCCTCGTTGCAAGCAACGAGGTACATAAATGTAAACGACAATGAGGATCTATTTGCAGAGATTTTTATCGTTACTGCCGTTTTATTGTACCCTGTAATGATTATAATCGTTGTTTGTTTTCGGGCAAATTACATTTTTCTCCGCTAATGTGATCTCGTACATTCGAAACGATTTTTAAAGATCTCGCTAAAAAATTTACTTGCTCTTTATTAGAAAAAGTTGATTATTATCAGTTCGAAGGGAAACAAAAGGAAACATTATGAAATGAGTCGATATACAAAGAAACCAAATAAAAATTTTGTCGAATCCTAAATTTTTATTTGATAATAGTATGATATTATATAACCAGAAGATTTTATATAATCATTATATTTCATAAAACCTGTTGTAAGAAAAATATTGTCTTTTCAAACTCGGTAAAGAATCTGTCATTATAGTCTGTATATTTAAGGAGAGTAAATGTTTCACCGATCTCAGTTCAATTATCGGTTAAAAAATTCCGTTTTATATCAGCCCGATGAGAATGGGCACTAGACACTGCATTATTATTGAAGCTTCATCCCAGTTTTGAAGCTTCGTCATGTCAGTAAAACGGCAAAAACTTCTTTTGTCCCACTTGACGTGCATCATGCGGATGCAGTATACGTCTTTTCTCCTTCTCTCTGGAGTCCACTAATTACAAAACTGTTGCGTAAAACCCCACGGCGCGTGTTTTTCATTCTTTCGAGCCGCTCTCACGTTGTCGAGTGCATTCTTCAAACGTAGATCTCTATTCCTTATTACAGTATTTTTTTTCTTTTTTTCACTAGGTTCGTCAAGAAATGTGTACGAAAATCGAGAATTAATTCGCGAAAGAATGCAATATGCGGGCGTATTCAAAGAAAGTGTATTCATTCTCTTTGCGCGTACTCATTAGCAAGTTTTAAAAATCAGTTTGCGCTCGCATATCATTTCTCTTTTATACGACTTTTTTCTTTCTTGGAACGAATTAAAATGTAAGAACGCAGTCGTAATTTTTTTTTTCAAACGCGATGTAGAAATCGAGATGAAAGCGTCATTAGATCGAAAACGACGCGAGTTCTGCAGTATTTTTGAGTGCAAAAATTTTTTTAAAGTCGCGGGAATCGTGTAGATTTATATGTTAAGGGATACCAAAGAAGGGACTCACGTTTTTGCCAAGTCAAAGGAATAAGTGGCGGACTTTGAAAAGAAGGTAGAATGAAAGCGCGGCTCGTAAGGAACGCATCAATACACATTTTATATTCCGGTGCGGATATATCGCGACCTCTTTTTTTCCTCTTTTTCTCGTAATGTGTCCGGCGTATTTTTTCATTTTTAATTTCACGGATTTTTGTCGCTGCGTTAGCGACGATATATAAACTCCTCATTCGATACGCCCGACGCCCGCAAGCCGCGTGCAACATTAAATATTCGGGGACCGGGGGGGGCGGGAGAGGCTAAAACGCGTGACAGCGGTTCGCATTAGCGCATTTTTCCTGTTTCGCATCGGAAATGTTTCATTTCTCCTCGCGGTCACGCTTTTACGAGCTTTTACGTATTTACTCGTCGAAAACAGATATACGCTCTTTTTGGGCGATCTCGCACGTAAAAATAGCTCTGTCGAGCGCTTGAAAAGTCAACGTCATTTAGCTCCATGAGCCGGCGAATTGATTAATTAATTAAAGCCGGCGAAAATCGAGACGACGATTAATCGTAACGTATTGACGTTTAAATAAGAAACGGTTTACGCGTCGCGTGGCTGAAAATCGGGGATGAAAGAATTATTATACCCGCCGAGAGCGCGCTTGCCAAAATGCTCTCGCAATTGGTCGCCGCGAACGATGGCAACCGGGTCAAATATTTGCATACGCGGCATTAATGTGATCATCGGCATTGTCGGCCAAACATATATGACAATGACGGCGGTTTGACGTGGGGCCGTGCGCGATTATTAGCCCGCGGCTCGACCTCCCATACTGAATATGCCTGTAAATATTGCGTGATACCGGCCTCCTGTTTCGTCAAAGAGGCTTTTGAAAATTCATGCGATTCGCGTGCGTGCACGTTACACACCACGGGCCCTTTCGAATATCGCCGGTATTTATGCAAAACGGCAGCGGCTCTCGACGTACGACGCGAATCAATTTTTTAGGACACGCCCGTGTTCCGGTTAACGTGATTACGTGCCGTTTTATTCCGGATATTTCGACGGACCGCTTCTGCGCGGGTATAATTGCTATATTATAATCCATGCGCGGCCGAAATAAATCGCTTTGTCGTAATATCCGCGCCAATTATTTTGTAATTTCGCCGCTGCGCGTAATGGTATCGGTCCGTCGAATTCTGTAATTTTGATCGCTCTTGCTCTAAACGAGCTCGCGTAGCAATTATGACAATTGTAGCTTTAGTTAGACGTTTATTACGTGGTCCTGTCAAAGCATCTGTCGCAATATGTCGACATTGTAGAATCGGCATATTTCAGTATCATTATAAACGACATCGCGTAATCACAATTATCGAGATAGATTTATTTATAGCTCTGTGTTTGCCATACATTTCTTTTCATTGACATAATGATATAACGAGATAATAGATGATAAATTATCTGATAAATCACTTAATAAGTAAACTAATAAAATTTTACACATTAAAACTGATCGATTTCTCACCCCAAGATTTATTTTGTGTGTTGCAGATTTTCACGCGCTTCGGCAAAGTTCTGAAGATCGTCACCTTCACAAAGAACAGTAAGTACAGCATTCAATATTATATACATCGTCGTTGTCCTAGAAATGTGCCGAGGGGTAAAGGGAGGGGGGGGGGAGCCGTGGCACTTTCGCGGGTTATAGATCTCGCTCTTGCGAGGCAGACACGCCACGGTACTTTAGTACTTCAGCGTGCTTGAAGTGCATCCTAGTCTCCCACCGTCTCGTTGCGCGCACTTGGTGTGCCGTTAGTACTTTCGGAATCGTTCTCCAAAGGGTGTTCTCGAAATACCCGCAAACAAGATTGTTACTTAAGGCAGTTTAGGAAGATTTCGACACATATGGCAGATCTCGATACTTTTACAATTTAGCAATATCGCGAAAATTTTTTAGTGTGAAGAAGCATTAAGATACTAACCAGTGAATCCAGTAATTATTATTTTTATATTGGAACATGTTGAAATGCTCCAGAATGATCTTACACTCGTCTCGTGTTTCGATATTTTCCTTTCATCATTTTATAAAGCGAATATCACTATTGATTTATGAATAATGGATTAATAAACTCTTTTAAAGAGCGATATAATAAATCGGGGATCCGTTTTAAATCTGAACGAGCCAATACAATTTAACGTAGCTGTTTCGACTTTTGATCGTGTATTCTTCTAATCAAAATCGTTAGCTCGATGGATCGAATAACGTGCGCAAATTTCTCGTTACACCCGTTATACAACGTATACAAAGAGAGGCCTCGGCATGCAGCCGACGAGCGTGTTACGAATTCATGCCTACAGTGAACGAACGCGGGAGCATCATCATTCCCTGCGCGCGTGTACCTATCTGTGTGCGATTGTGCATCGGTGTGCGTGACAAATGCAACGCCCGAGTCGTAACGTCGAGTCTCTCCGCGTGGCTGAACATACGCACGTGCTCGGATCTTCTCCCAGAGGTTCAACAGTCGCGAGAATCGCCGATAAATTTCGCCTGCGAAAGATCACATTTTGTTGCTATTTAAATGAGGCGAGGACGCATTCGAGATCGCGGATTGCGATTTTACAGGATATAACGCATCGATTATTTTCCCTTATGTGAGAATGCACAATTCGCGAAACAGGAAATGCTATTTAGATGATATCTTAATTATTCTTTGAATGGTGCAAAGTGAATTATTCACGCGAATGGTATAAAAAGCAAAAATTACCGCCGTTTTACTACAGTGTTATATCGCGCATCTCGAGCAAGAGATTGTAACGAAAAACTTTTTATTGAATAAAAATTTTTGCATTCGGTCACGAGATTACGAACAAAGTAAATGTTATCATCGCGATTACGGCAGAGTCCAGGGGAAGGAAGAGGTGAGGGAAGGAAAGCGCGCCTTTTATAATTTTGTGAAATAAAAAGCAGTTGTTTTTCTTTTTTTTTTTTTTTTTTACTCGTTCGAAACACGGGCTTTGTCGTGCGAGAGGGAGCGAGAGAGCTTCCTTCTCTTCGCTTCCACGTATTTCAGATTCGAAAATTAAATAACATCGCCGCAGGCCCGATCCTTTGTTTCGCATCATACGCGCGCCGCGTAATGAAATATACGTGGCACGGCGAGTTACGCGAATTTGACGTACGTATGCGAGATTAAAACTCGCGAAATTGCGGCCGGGTCTGCCTTCTCCCTTGCGACGTTTCGTTTAATCGAGATTTAATGGCAATTATAAACCTCCCCGACCAGCCGGACGCGAAAAGCGAGCAACGCTGGAGAGAATTCTCTGAAATATTAACTTCGCGAAACGACCGCTCGTGGCGATTTCGCGTTTGTCTCCTTCGTAATTGTTTACCTTTCACGAGACCGGAAGAAGTGGAGCATGCTTGTAAGCGCCATCGTAACACATCCATTCAAGAATTTACGCTCGTTTATTCAGCGATAAATTTTAGATCAACGTCCGCGAGTGGCAATTAATCGCCGATAAAAAGAGTCGTTATTTTCACGCTCAATTTTCACGTCAATTAATTCGTCATTTCTCAATTTGAGCGATGCGGCGGTATCTTTGACACGGCAAGCGTGTCACGCGATAAAGTTTTGGAACATTTTTAAATATTTTATTGTACAATTATGTTATGCTTGCGCCGTTGTATATTTAATCATTAAATATATTTCTCTTAATTCGCACAAAAGCGGGATTAACCCCGTAGAAAGGAATGGTTCGGGAAAAACAAAAGGGCCCATCTCTCTGTCAGCGAGATTGCGGTCATCGTGTACGACCGCGCGTGTCCCGGGCTTTAGCGTATTACAGTAAAGAGTTCCATTATCATGGTGGAGCAAATTCGAAAATGAAATAGCGTAGCCGCCGGCTGGAACTTTGGCCGGCGCCGCTAACGAAACAATTCCGGCTGCGCGCGGGAAAAACGTATTATCGTGGCAAAGTTAGTTTCTCGCAACGCTCGCGCACTAAATTAACGAATCACCGATTTTTACCCAGGCCCTTTGGTCGGATATTTCAAATACACGTACGATTTAACACAAAAAATATACCATTTTCCATCACGAATATCAGATTTTCCGGGGCCTTTTATACTTTTTGCATCAAGAACTACGTTTTCAATAGTGTATTCTTACGTATGTTTCCAATAATATTTTATAAAAGATATTTTATGATTTTTATATATATATATATATATATATATATATACACACATTTCATTTGGCTATGTTCGACTT